>NC_091353.1:2188115-2368115 GCF_038502225.1 Cherax quadricarinatus | reverse complement strand
TCTGTGACAAGGCCTCCTGGTGGATCAGAGCCTGATCAACTAGGCTGTTACTGCTGGCTGCACGCAATCCAACGTACGAGCCACAGCCCGGCTGGTCAGGAACCGACTTTAGGTGCTTGTCCAGTGCCAGCTTGAAGACTGCCAGGGGTCTATTGGTGATCCCCATTATGTATGCTGGGAGGCAGTTGAACAGTCTCGGGCCCCTGACACTTATTGCATTGTCTTTTAACGTGCTAGTGACACCCCTGCTTTTCACTGGGGATATGTTGCATCGTCTGCCAAGTTTTTTGCTTTCGTTGTGAGTGATTTTCGTGTGCAAGTTCGGTACTAGTCCCTCTAGGATTTTCCAGGTGTATATAATCATGTATCTCTCCCGCCTGCGTTCCAGGGAATACAGGTTTAGGAACCTCAAGCGCTCCCAGTAATTGAGGTGTTTTATCTCCGTTATGCGCGCCGTGAAAGTTCTCTGTACATTTTCTATGTCAGCAATTTCACCTGCCTTGAAAGGTGCTGTTAGTGTGCAGCAATATTCCAGCCTAGATAGAACAAGTGACCTGAAGAGTGTCATCATGGGCTTGGCCTCCCTAGTTTTGAAGGTTCTCATTATCCATCCTGTCATTTTTCTAGCAGATGCGATTGATACAATGTTATGGTCCTTGAAGGTGAGATCCTCCGACATGATCACTTCCAGGTCTTTGACGTTGGTTTTTCGCTCTATTTTGTGGCCGGAATTTGTTTTGTACTCTGATGAAGTCTTAATTTCCTCATGTTTTTTCCTTTTATATATATATATATATATATATATATATATATATACAGTAAGATCACAGTAAACAGGTGATATCAATATGCAAAACAACCACTGTGAAAGAATATTGAAATTCCAAATGCTTTCATGACTTCTCACATTATCAAGGAACTATAAAAACAAAATGTCAAAGGAAGGCATATAAAGGATGAAGACTACACCTCACCATCACATCCCACAACACAGCTACACCTTACAGTCACGTGACAACACCCGACTCTGAAACCTACCTAATACTCTACCCAAAAATTAAGATTTATTACTTGCTTAATGTATCATTAAATTCTTCCCAAATTTTATAAATTATACATGAATCCAATTTATATAAACCAAAAGAAATATTCATATTATTTTCAAAACTCGGTCGATGGATCTATAATTTCCTCACTAACAGAACACAGAGAGTAGTCGTCAACAGAGTAAAGTCCGAGGCAGCTACGGTGAAAAGCTCTGTTCCACAAGGCACAGTACTAGCTCCCATCTTGTTCCTCATCCTCATATCCGACATAGACAAGGATGTCAGCCACAGCACCGTGTCTTCCTTTGCGGATGACACCCGAATCTGCATGACAGTGTCTTCCATTGCAGACACTGCAAGGCTCCAGGCGGACATCAACCAAATCTTTCAGTGGGCTGCAGAAAACAATATGAAGTTCAACGATGAGAAATTTCAATTACTCAGATATGGTAAACATGAGGAAATTAAATCTTCATCAGAGTACAAAACAAATTCTGGCCACGAAATAGAGCGAAACACCAACGTCAAAGACCTGGGAGTGATTATGTCGGAGGATCTCACCTTCAAGGACCATAACATTGTATCAATCGCATCTGCTAGAAAAATGACAGGATGGATAATGAGAACCTTCAAAACTAGGGAGGCCAAGCCCATGATGACACTCTTCAGGTCACTTGTTCTATCTAGGCTGGAATATTGCTGCACTCTAACAGCACCTTTCAAGGCAGGTGAAATTGCCGACCTAGAAAATGTACAGAGAACTTTCACGGCGCGCATAACGGAGATAAAACACCTCAATTACTGGGAGCGCTTGAGGTTTCTAAACCTGTATTCCCTGGAACGCAGGAGGGAGAGATACATGATTATATACACCTGGAAAATCCTAGAGGGACTAGTACCGAACTTGCACACGAAAATCACTCACTACGAAAGCAAAAGACTTGGCAGACGATGCACCATCCCCCCAATGAAAAGCAGGGGTGTCACTAGCACGTTAAGAGACCATACAATAAGTGTCAGGGGCCCGAGACTGTTCAACTGCCTCCCAGCACATATAAGGGGGATTACCAACAGACCCCTGGCAGTCTTCAAGCTGGCACTGGACAAGCACCTAAAGTCAGTTCCTGATCAGCCGGGCTGTGGCTCGTACGTTGGTTTGCGTGCAGCCAGCAGCAACAGCCTGGTTGATCAGGCGCTGATCCACCAGGAGGCCTGGTCACAGACCGGGCCGCGGGGGCGTTGACCCCCGAAACTCTCTCCAGGTAAACTCCAGGTAATATTCCTGTCGACCATGGAATTGCTTGATACAACTTTCTCAACTTTTTGAAAATCAATTGGATGGCTAAAATATCTCACATGAATAAATAGAGCATTGGAATCTTGTCCAGTTCTGATGTTATATTTATGTTGTTTTAATCTTAGTTCGAGATTTTTACCAGTTTGACCGTAATAAACTTTATCGCAAATTTTGCAAGGAATCTTATAGACACATCCATCAGCATTTTGGGGGGAATTCTTTATCAAAAGTTTTTTTTACTGTATCAAGATTTTTAAATACAACTTTAATATTAAAAGTCTTAAGAAGAGAAGGCATATCAACTAAGTTTTCATGGTAAGGGAGAACCAACATATTTTTAGTTAAATAAAGTTGGTTGTCCCTTTTTGGATTGTAAAAAGTATTTCTAGCAATTTTATAACATTTATCAATTACGTTTCATAGGTATTTTAGATCACTAGCTATTTCATAAATTTTGGATGTTTCTTTATATACGAATTCTAGATTACAAATACGTAAATCTGTCAAAAACATTGATGAGAAAACCAACAGTTGAATTGTATCTTGATGTGAAGAATAATAGTGGACATAGGAACAGTTATTTGTAGGTTTTCTGTAAATTCTAAATTTAAAGCCATTGGTACCCTTAATAATTAAAACATCTAGAAAAGACAATGAGTTATTTGGGTAGGGTATTAGGTGGGCCGCGGGGGCGTTGACCCCCGGAACTCTCTCCAGGTAAACTCCAGGTTTGACAGAGTCGCGTGTCGTCACGCATGTGTGAGGTGTATCTTTATTGTGGGATGTGATGGTGAGGTGTAGTCTTGACCCTTTATATGCCTTCCTTTGATATTTTGTTTATATATATATATATATATATATAATATATATATATATATATATATATATATATATATATATATATATATATATATATATATATATATATATATATATTATAGAAAGAAAATGTCGAATTAGTTGCGCTTGTTTCTTTTTACTTAACTGCATTACTATTATTAACCTTTATAATGTCTACAGAATTTTTAAAAAAATAAATTATTAGAGGTGGTAAAATAAGTATGAGTACCAACCTGAGCCTCCATGGCTCTCCAGACTCCCTCAAGGTTGGTGTTCACGTCAAGAACAGCATTACCATCATTGTCCTTAGGAGAAATGTCATCATCATTCTTGCCTAAAAAAATGGTATATCAGAAAATCGCTATCATGTTTTCTATTGTTATTAATGTAGAATATAACGACAGGTTGTATATAAGACAAAATGTGGGTTATGTCATTTTATTGAAAAGCCTTTTTGCCCATTAGGATTTAACAATTCAGGATAATTCCTTAAGTCCCTGGTTAACGAAACTTCATGACAATAAAATGCCATAACTAACATTCTGTGTCTTATTTACATCCTGTAGTATACAAAGGCAGTGACTTGGTCAACAGACCACAATGCGAAACCAAATCTTTGTTGTTTTGAGAACGAAAAGAAAACAAAGTGAAACTCACTCATGCTTTTTTTTTTGGACGAAAGAAATCTGGAATGGGTATGGTGAACCAAAAATTGGAAGGTGAAACACCTTCCAGTTTTTGGTTCACCATACCCATTCCAGATTTCCTTTGTCTAATAAAAGCATGAGTGAGCTTCAATTTGTTTTCCTTTCGTTCTCAAAACAACAAAGATTTGGCTTCGCATTGTGGTCTGTTAAGTGCAGTTTTGGCTATAATTCACTTGGAACATTAAGAAAAACACTGAATAAAATCATACCCAGAAAATTGCTTTGCCCAGGTACTTGAACATCCTTATTACTGTTCCCAGATTGTTTAGCTTACAAAATTTCAGAGACCAGTTAAACCAGACTGAATCATCAATTCAGTCTACTTTGGAAAAAGGAACAGAAGAATTATATCCTGATCTCGATCTCAAGTATTCTTCCCACGTAAAATTTCATTGTAAGGGAAAAGATAACATAATATACAACAGGGCCGCTAACCAGCACATAATACATGTACATATTTACATAAAGCACAGATGCATAATGCTCCCCACCAACACAGTTGTTCTATCCTGGACCATGAGAGACTAAGGCTGAACAAGATGATGTGGATGTTTACTATATACTAGATATAATAGAGGGAAACAATTGTCAAAAGTTTTCCAATAAGCTTGAAAGAACATAAATGTGTCCAGCAACAAGATCCCTACTTTCACCTCATGGTATGAGACAGATGCAAGTACCTGAATCCTTTTCTGTTATCTCCGTTAGCACAATTAAACAAAAGTGGTTTTCTTACTTCCTCTTGACTCAGTCATCACTCGCTCAGCAAAATTGTAGCAGAATGTAGTACCAATAAAGGCTCATCAGCAATCAGTGTCATGCTAAATAAAAGGACACAAATGCAACTAATGCGACGTTTTATTGTGGAAAAGTTTCACTCTTCAGGAGCTTTGTCAAGTCGTTGCTACAATAAACAGAACAGAATTCTTCCTCTGTAAGCAATGCGTGTCGTAAGAGGTGAGTAAAATGCCGGGAGCAAAGGACTAGTAACCCCTTCTCCTGTATGCATTACTAAATTTAAAGAGAGAAACTTTCGTGTTTTTTTTTTTTTTTGGGGGGGGGGGCCATCCTGCCTCCGTGGGATACTGCCGGGTTGTTGAAAGAAGTTGCATTTGTGTCCTTTCATATAACATACTGTCGGTAATTCTATCAATCAATGCCATATTTACTAATGAGAAAAACACGAAGCAACATCCATATTATCATTAACATTATTCATGCTACTTACCCTTCATACCACATGGAAAGTGAAATAGGTACAGATCGACGTAAGTCAGCCGCAACTTATCTAATGACTTCTGTAGAAATCTTGGTACATCCTCCTCTCGATTTCCAATCATAGGTAGCTGGAAAATTTGTCAGCATATTATTGTACAAAATAATTGTTGTATTACCACAAAAAAGTAATGCATCTGAGTAAAACACAAATAAATATACAGTGAAATATGGCAGCTAAACATAGTTGTATGATACAGATGAAAATATATAAGTATTCTGAGAGGGCTAATATGTGTGGCTAAAATGGAGGGCGGATGAATGAGAGAGATGGTTAAGATATGAGGTTAGAAGGGTGGGCGAATGAATGTCAGCGACAGCATACATGAAGAAGTATGAACCATAAAGTACGTAAGAGTTGGTAAACAATAATATACATGAGGTACGGCCTATCTTTGTATCATAAGCAAATTCATGTCAATTGTAATTCCTTCATCAAGGTCATTAATGTAAATTATGAATAACAATGGGCCTAAAATTGATCTTTGATCCAGGCTGGAATACTGATGTATACTGACCACAGACTGGTCACAGACCGGGCCTTGAACCTGTTTCATTTGCAGATAACGCTACTTATGTCTTCTCTCGCCTAAACCCAACCATACTAACAGACAATGTAAATGACGAACTAAAAATATCAACTTGGAAGACGACCAGCAAACTTACTCTCAATATAGACAGAACCTGTTTCATACTGTTTGGAAACAGAGCTTCAAATGTTCAGTTTAATATTTCGATAAATTGTTCCCCCATTTCAAGACACACAGAGGGCAAATTTCTAGGTCTCCAACTTGAGTTCTGTCATAAATTTTAGACCCACATACAGAAAATATCCAAGAATGCCTCCAAAACAGTAGTAATCCTTTCTAAGATACGGAACTATGTACCCCAAATGGCACTTCTTGCTCTTTACCATTCTTTCATCTACCCTTACCTCACCTATGGTATTTGTGCATGGGGTTCAACCACATCAAATCACCTAAAGCCTTTAATAACTCAGCAGAAATCTGCTGTGCGATTGATAACTAATTCAAAGAATCCACACATATTATTGTGCATACTACATACACAGAACATTATTCTCCAATATTAACCCTCTTCTCAAACTCCTCATTGATAACTACAACAGAAAGCAGAAGCATAACACAAGTCTCAAAGCATTCTTTGATATCCCTCATGTCCCTCTCTCCCTATGCAAAAACGCTATGTACATGAAGGGCCCGAAGATCTGGAACATACAAAAGGACCCCTGCTGCCTGGAAATCAGTTTAAGGCCCTACTGAGAAATCACCTCATCATCTAGAATTAACCTTCCTATGATGTAGAGATATACCAAGTTGAATGAATCTTATTGAAGCTAGCTGGCCCAGTGGCTAACGAGACTTATATTTTATCACCTACCAGTAACTCAAAAAAATATACCTGGAGTTTACCTGGAGAGAGTTCCGGGGGTCAATGCCCCCGCGGCCCGGTCTGTGACCAGGCCTCCTGGTGGATCAGAGCCTGATCAACCAGGCTCTTGCTGCTGGCTGCATGCAAACCAACGTACGAGCCACAGCCCGGCTGATCAGGAACTGACTTTAGGTGCTTGTCCAGTGCCAGCTTGAAGACTGCCAGGGGTCTGTTGGTAATCCCCCGTATGTGTGCTGGGAGGCAGTTGAACAGTCTCGGGCCCCTGACACTTATTGTATGGTCTCTTAACGTGCTAGTGACACCCCTGCTTTTCATTGGGGGGATGGTGCATCGTCTGCCAAGTCTTTTGCTTTCGTAGTGAGTGATTTTCGTGTGCAAGTTCGGTACTAGTCCCTCTAGGATTTTCCAGGTGTATATAATCATGTATCTCTCCCTCCTGCGTTCCAGGGAATACAGGTTTAGGAACCTCAAGCGCTCCCAATAATTGAGGTGTTTTATCTCCGTTATGCGCGCCGTGAAAGTTCTCTGTACATTTTCTAGGTCGGCAATTTCACCTGCCTTGAAAGGTGCTGTTAGTGTGCAGCAATATTCCAGCCTAGATAGAACAAGTGACCTGAAGAGTGTCATCATGGGCTTGGCCTCCCTAGTTTTGAAGGTTCTCATTATCCATCCTGTCATTTTTCTAGCAGATGCGATTTATACAATGTTATGGTCCTTGAAGGTGAGATCCTCCGACATGATCACTCCCAGGTCTTTGACGTTGGTGTTTCGCTCTATTTTGTGGCCGGAATTTGTTTTGTACTCTGATGAAGATTTAATTTCCTCATGTTTACCATATCTGAGTAATTGAAATTTCTCATCGTTGAACTTCATATTGTTTTCTGCAGCCCACTGAAAGATTTGGTTGATGTCTGCCTGGAGCTTTGCAGTGTCTGCAATGGAAGACACTGTCATGCAGATTCGGGTGTCATCTGCAAAGGAAGACACGGCTGACATCCTTGTCTATGTCGGATATAAGGATGAGGAACAAGATGGGAGCGAGTACTGTGCCTTGTGGAACAGAGCTTTTCACCGTAGCTGCCTCGGACTTTACTCTGTTGACGACTACTCTCTGTGTTCTGTTAGTGAGGAAATTATAGATCCATCGACCGACTTTTCCTGTTATTCCTTTAGCACGCATTTTGTGTGCTATTACGCCATGGTCACACTTGTCGAAGGCTTTTGCAAAGTCTGTATATATTACATCTGCATTCTTTTTGTCTTCTAGTGCATTTAGGACCTTGTCGTAGTGGTCCAATAGTTGAGACAGACAGGAGCGACCTGTTCTAAACCCATGTTGCCCTGGGTTGTGT
This sequence comes from Cherax quadricarinatus, assembly GCF_038502225.1. Lineage (NCBI taxonomy): Eukaryota > Metazoa > Arthropoda > Malacostraca > Decapoda > Parastacidae > Cherax > Cherax quadricarinatus. The sequence goes on along the minus strand of NC_091353.1, from coordinate 2,360,185 downwards.
AACTGATGGGTTTCTAGATGGGTGGTGATCTTGCTTCTTAGGACCCTTTCAAAGATTTTTATGATATGGGATGTTAGTGCTATTGGTCTGTAGTTCTTTGCTGTTGCTTTACTGCCCCCTTTGTGGAGTGGGGCTATGTCTGTTGTTTTTAGTAACTGTGGGACGACCCCCGTGTCCATGCTCCCTCTCCATAGGATGGAAAAGGCTCGTGATAGGGGCTTCTTGCAGTTCTTGATGAACACAGAGTTCCATGAGTCTGGCCCTGGGGCAGAGTGCATGGGCATGTCATTTATCGCCTGTTCGAAGTCATTTGGCGCCAGGATAACATCGGATAGGCTTGTGTTAATCAAATTTTGTGGCTCTCTCATAAAAAATTCATTTTGATCTTCGACTCTCAGTCTGGTTAGCGGCTTGCTAAAAACTGAGTCATATTGGGACTTGAGTAGCTCACTCATTTCCTTGCTGTCATCTGTGTAGGACCCATCTTGTTTAAGTAGGGGCCCAATACTGGACGTTGTTCTCGATTTTGATTTGGCATAGGAGAAGAAATACTTTGGGTTTCTATCGATTTCATTTATGGCTTTTAGTTCTTCCCGCAATTCCTGACTCCTAAAGGATTCTTTTAGCTTAAGTTCGATGCTTGCTATTTCTCTGACCAGTGTCTCCCTACGCATTTCAGATATATTGACCTCTTTTAGCCGCTCTATTATTCTTTTCCGTCGCCTGTAAAGGGAACGCCTGTCTCTTTCTGTTTTACATCTACTCCTCCTTTTTCTTAGAGGAATATATAGTATATTTTCCGAAAATAGTGTATTTGTATGTAAATTAATAAAATTTATTGTATTTAATAAGCATTATATTGTAAAAAATGGGAAGCTCGGCGCCTGCGCTGTCGAGCAGAGGAGACTCGCCATTGTGTTTTGAATGGAGTACAAACACGTTAATGTAAAATGTATAATTTTCGTCGCTCTAGAGGTTATATTGGGCTTACACCTCTCAAATAGGAGCCGAAATTGTTGGATGTGCATTTCTGCATAATTTGAGCATTAAATCGATGTACAGTACAGCTCCAGGAACCTCAGATAAGCTATCTAAATTATGTATTGTACACAGTAATCTCCAGACAAATTGGTGAGTATGATTATAAATTCTCCTTCTGTTATATAAATGTGTATATGTAATCATTTATTAAACTTAATATACAGTCCACAAATTTCTATTAAATTTACCAGAATTCCTGGTAATGTACATTTCATTTGTAATTAATATAGGTCTAGAGCAACTTGTGGATATGACAGCTGTAGGTATCGAAGGGGGAACATTTTTGTGATCTAGGTGTCCCAAATTCCTACTTGTCTATGTAACTTTGATAAATAATAATTATCTTAGTTACCATTTACTGGTATGTACCTTATATTACATCCAAGTAAATGTAATTTTCCACATAATGCTTGAACGATATTCAACTTCTGAAAAGGATCAAAGACTCCAATCATAAGGGTCTGAAAGGAGTTGCAACTTCTTTCCCATCCCAGATGCAGTCTGGTGGCCTTGGTAGAGGGACTGGTAGTGGTGGGAGTGATAATTGTAGTAGTTGTGTGTGGAATGGAAGCATTGGTCCTTCCTAGGGTTGGTACAGGAGCCAGGAGCACACTTACACACACACACACACACACGCAACAACAAATAGGTGAGTACACACACAGACACACACACACACGTGGGTCCGTGGGGTGCAGACGTGGGTAACAAGGCTCCGAGAACCTTAGCGTTGTAAGGGGTGCAATAACAGCTAGCAGTAATCAGTTCCACTACCACTGATTGCTGCTAGCTGTTATTGCACGCCTTACAACGCTAAGGTTCTCGGAGCCTTGTTACCCATGTCTGCACCCCACAGACCCACGTGTGTGTGTGTATCTGTGTGTACTCACCTATTTGTGGTTGCGTGTGTGTGTGTGAGTGTGTGAGTGTGTGAGTGTGTGAGTTTGAGTGTGAGTGTGTGTGTGTGTGTGTGTGTGTGTGTGTGTGTGTGTGTGTGTGTGTGTGTGTGTGTGTGTGTGTGTGTGAGTGTGTGTGTGTGTGTGTGTGTGTACTCACCTATTTGTACTCACCTGTTTGTGGTTGCAGGGGTCGAGTCATAGCTCCTGGCCCTGCCTCTTCACTGATTGCTACTAGGCCCTCTCTCTCCCTGCTCCATGAGCTTTATCATACCTCGCTTTAAAACTATGTATGGTTCCTGCCTCCACTACTTCACTTTCTAGGCTATTCCACAGCTTGACTACTCTATGACTGAAGAAATACTTCCTAACATCCCTTTGATTCATCTGAGTCTTCAACTTCCAATTGTGACCTCTTGTGTCTGTGTCCCATCTCTGGAACATCCCGTCTTTGTCCGCCTCGTCTATTCTGCACAGTATTTTATATGTCGTTATCATGTCTCCCCTGATCCTCCTGGCCTCCAGTGTCGTCAGGCCGATTTCCCTCAACCTTTCTTCGTAGGACAATCCCCGTAGCTCTGGGACTAGTCTTGTTGCAAACCTTTGCACTTTCTCTAATTTCTTGATGTGCTTGACTAGGTGTGGATTCCAAACTGGTGCTGCATACTCCAGTATGGGCCTGACGTAAATGGTATACAGAGTCTTGAACGACTCCTTACTGAGGTATCGGAACGCTATCCGTAGGTTTGCCAGGCACCCGTATGCTGCAGCAGTTATCTGATTGATGTGCACCTCAGGAGATATGCTCGGTGTTATACTCACCCCCAGATCTTTTTCCTTGAGTGAGGTTTGCAGACTTTGGCCATCTAAACTATATTGTGTCTGCGGTCTTCTTTGCCCTTCCCCAATCTTCATGACTTTGCATTTGGTGGGGTTAAACTCAAGGAGCCAGTTGCTGGACCAGGCTTGTAGCCTGTCCAGGTCTCTTTGTAGTCCTGCCTGATCCTCATCCGATTTGATTCTTCTCATTAACTTCACATCGTCCACAAACAAGGACACTTCTGAGTCTATCCCTTCCGTTATGTCATTCACATATACCAAGAACAGCACAGGTCCTAGGACTGACCCCTGTGGAACCCCACTTGTCACAGGCGCCCACTTTGACACCTCATCATGTACCATGACTCGTTGTTGCCTCCCTGTAAGGTATTCTCTGATCCATTGCAGTGCCTTTCCTGTTATGTGTGCCTGATCCTCTAGCTTTTGCAGTAACCTCTTGTGAGGAACTGTGTCGAAGGCCTTCTTGCAGTCCAAAAAAATGCAGTCGATCCACCCCTCTCTTGTCTTACGTCTGTCACCTTGTCATAAAACTCTAATAGGTTTGTGACACAGGATTTTCCCTCCCTGAAACCATGCTGGTTGTCAATTATACACTTGTTTCTTTCCAGGTGCTCCACCACTCTCCTCCTGATGATCTTCTCCATGACCTTGCATACTATACACGTTAGTAATACAGGTCTGTAGTTTAGTGCCTCATGTCTGTCTCCCTTTTTAAAAATTGGGACTACATTTGCCATCTTCCATACCTCGGGGAGTTGCCCAGTTTCAAATGATGTGTTGAAGATCTTCGTTAATGGTACACACAATGTCTCTGCTCCCTCTTTAAGGACCCACTGAGAGATGTTGTCTGGTCCCACCGCCATTGAGGTGTCAAGTTCGCATAGCAGCTTCTTCACCTCCTCCTTGGTTATATGTACCTCATCCAGCACTTGCTGGTGCACCCCCCTGCTCTGATTTCCTGGAGTCCTACTGGTTTCCACTGTAAATACTTCATTAAATCTTGTGTTGAGCTCCTGACATACCTCCCGGTCGTTTCTTGTGAATTCCCTATCACCCTTCCTCAGTCTGATTACCTGGTCCTTGACTGTTGTTTTCCTCCTGATGTGGCTGTACAACAGCTTCAGGTCAGCCTTGACTTTCGATGCTATGTCATTTTCGTATTGCCACTGAGCCTCCCTTCTTATCTGTGCATATTCGTTTCTGGCTCTTCGGCTAATCTCTTTATTTTCCTGAGTTCTCTGTCTTCTGTACCTTTTCCATTCTCTAGTACACCTAGTTTTTGCCTCCATACACCTTTGGGTGAACCAAGGACTCATTCTGTTCTTCCCATTATTTCTGTTTCCCTTGGGAACAAACCTCTCCTCTGCCTCCTTGCATTTTGTTGCCACATAGTCCATCATTTCTTGTACTGGTTTTCCTGTCAGTTCCCTCTCCCACTGAATGTCTTGAAAGAAGTTCCTCAAGCCTGAGTAGTTCCCCCTTTTGTAGTTTGGTTTTTCCCACCCTATTCCTGCTGCTCTCTCCACTTGGAGCTCAACTATGTAGTCGAAGCACAGAACCACATGATCACTAGCTCCCAGGGGCCTTTCATACATGATATCCTCGATGTCAGAACTACTCAAGGTGAATACAAGGTCCAGTCTTGCTGGTTCATCCTCTCCTCTCTCTCTGGTAATGTCTCTAACATGTTGATGCATGAGGTTTTCCAGTACCACATCCATCATCTTGGCTCTCCATGTTTCGGGACCCCCATGGGGCTCCAGGTTTTCCCAGTCAATCTCCTTGTGATTGAAATCACCCATAACTAGTAACTTTGCTCTCCCCATGTGTGCTCTCCTGGCCACCTCGGCTAGTGTGTCGACCATTGCTCTGTTGCTCTCATCGTATTCTTCTCTTGGCCTCCTGCAGTTCTGTGGTGGGTTGTACATTACTGCAATTATCACCTTATGTCCCTCAGACTGGATTGTTCTACTAAGTAGTCCCTTTCGCCCGTGCCATCCATTCCTTCCATTTTCTCAACCCCCCACTGGTTTTTAATGAGCAGTGCAACTCCTCCCCCTCTCCTCCCTCTGTCTTTCCTGAGGATTTGATATCTGGATGGAAAGATTGAATCTGTTATTATTCTGGTGAGTTTTGTTTCTGTGAGTGTTATTATGTCTGGGGATGTCTCCTTGATTCTTTCGTGCCACTCCTCATACTTATTTGTTATTCCATCTGCATTTGTATACCACACCTTCAACTTCTTTTCTAAGATTGTGGTCTGGGAGGTGTATTGGGGTTGGGGAAGTGGGAGACCTGATAAGGAACTATGGGTGGTTGCTGTGGGGGTGGAGTTTGTAATGCAGTGGGTGGGGGCATTGGATGTGGCATGGGTGTTTTGGTTTAGAGTGTTTGGTTGCACTGGGGTTGACATGGTTGAGAGGCTTCTATAGGAAGTTGTGAGGGAGGCTGTATTTGATCTTCCTGTGTCTGGGATCTCCTGTCTGTCTTCTCCATCCCCTCTCTTTCCTCCTTTCACCTTTGTACCATCTCTCTCTGTTTCTGCCTTTCTGCTTGTGTTCTGTCGCGGTCGAGATACACCTTCCTGTATGCTGGCATGTCCCTTAATCGTGCTTTCTCCTGCAGGATCCTGTTCCGAGTCGATTCTGCCTTGAAGGTCACTTTCACTGGCCGGGTTCTATTTTTTACAAACCCCCCTATTCTCCAAAAATTTTCCAGCTGGGTCATGTCGTCTTCTCCTATTGCTTTCATGATGCTTTCAATTGCTTTTTTTTCCCTTGTTTTCTTGCTTCATATGTTTCCCCTTCAACTTCCTGGAGCCCATACACAAAGACTGACCTCACCCTTTCATGCTCCCACTGCATATCCCTGAGTATCCCTTCATTCAATTTGATTTCCTCCATTGCAGCTTTCCTTTCTTCAGTTTCACTAGCTAATGTACTTGGGCTCAGTGGCCTGTCATTTTCCCTTCTCGGCTTTCCCTGGGCTCTGCTGTGGTCTGTTAGGGCCTCCACATATAGCTTAGCTCTTTCATTTACTACAGTCTCCACTGATTGAGCTTCTACATGCAGTTTTGCTCCTTCTTTCCCTACAGTCCCCTTATTTGTGACTGAGGTAGCAGTCTCTGTTGTCAATCCCAAAATGTTCTTTAGTTCTTTAGGCTGTTTCAGATTTTTCAGTTCCTCTTCTAAACTCTGTATCCTGGCCTCTGCTGGTTTGACTTGCACCTCCCACTTCCTGCTTTCCATGTCTATCCTCTCTTCCATTCTCATGCTAAGTTCTAGTTTCTTTTCCCATTCATGTTCCCTTTTTGTGAGCTCTCCTGCCCAATCTTCCTTTGCAGTTTCCTCCTCCTGTCCCTTGGTTTTTCTTGTTGCTCTCTGGCAACCCATTTTTGTTTTATCCTGATTGCCTCAGAGTGGGAAACCTATGTAATTCTGTATGTTAGGTTAGTAATGTGTATGTCAGAGTGTGGGGGGGGGAGGTAGAGGAGGTACTGTGGCTATGTGGGAGAGTAGTGGGGAGGGGGAGTGGGAAGGAGAGTGAAGTAAGTGGGTGAGTGGGAGAGGGAGAGGGGGAAGGAGGGAAAGGTGGGGAGAGGGATGGTGAAAGAAGGAGGGGAGGGATCAGGTGAAGGAGTGAGATGTCGGTGGGGGAGGGGGGAGGAGTGTATGTGTGAGTCTGGGAATGTGTGTGTGTGTTGCATGTGTGTGTGTTGCGTGTGTGTGTTGTGTGTGTGTGTGTGTGTGTGTGTGTGTGTGTGTGTGTGTGTGTGTGTGTGTGTGTGTGTGTGTGTGTGTGTGTGTGTGTGTGTGTGTGTGTGTGTGTGTGTGTGTGTGTGTGGGTGTGTGTGGGTGTGTGTGGGTGTGTGTGGGTGTGTGTGGGTGTGTGGGTATGTGGGTGTGTGTGTGTGTGTGTGTGTGTGTGTGTGTGTGTGTGTGTGTGTGTGTGTGTGTGTGTGTGTGTGTGTGTGTGTCTCAACAATCAATATTTGCACCAATAGCTCATTACAGTTGTGACCGGGTGTGGAAGTGTGAATTGCTCAGTACTCTATAATTTGTTCATGATTGTAGCCATGTATAAACGTAAGTAACCATTCTTACAGAATTCATTACCTTTGTAACTTGTGAGCTCATTACCTTTGTACCTAGTTCAGCTATCAAAACTTTGGAGCCCAGTCCCTGGACCCATTACGTACCTCTGTAATCTGTAAATACCTTTGTAACTTGTCATGATTGTGACCAGACCTACCTGGAGTTCATTACCTTTGTAAATTGTGAGTTCGTTATCTTTGTAAATTGTGAGTTCATTACCTCTGTAACTTGCTCAGCTATCAAAACTTTGGAGTCCAGTCCCTGGACCAATTATGTACCTCTGTAATCTTTTGACTACCGCCCACAGGATGGGTATGTGGTGCATAATAAACATATTAAAACTAACCAACATACGCTCCATTTCCTTACTAGCAATGTCCGTTGACAACTACCCATGCCTACTGTCCGTGGATGACTACCCATGGCTACTGTCCGTGGACAACTACCCATGGCTTCTGTCCGTGGACAACTACCCATGGCTTCTGCCGCACCACAATAATGGATATCTCTATCTGGTGTTGGCTTGTGTGGTTTACTATGACTGGACACTTCACAGCAAATATTTATACTCGCAATCACCTATATATCATCGTCACTGGTCATTAAGTCATCATTACAACTCATATCAGTACCTAAACTACGAAAGAATGTTAGATTATTGTTTATTCTGAGGATGTGTAAAGGATATGCTGAGGCCACTATTTTCGGCATTTTCCCCTGTCAGTTTTTGGTCGTCTACATCTCGAATCCGCAGAACTCCTTTCCTGAATGATTTTTCTCATGGTTTGAGGTAAAAAGAATGAAAATAAGAGAATGGAAGTGTGCCACGGTGGACTACCATGCTGTTCATTAATCTGATGCCTAAGTCTATCAATCCTCTTGTAGATCTACAGCACAGACACTGTACCCACTCACATAGATCTACCTGACCAACAACTTAATGGTTAAAGTATTCTTGACAGGTAACATGCAGCCTTAAAGTCGATAGACTCTAAATCCTATTAATCAACCAACAAGCAAATTCTCATTTTTGGAAATAAATGGTATAAAATACCGAAACAATGGAAAAATAAACACATAAGCAGTATAATGTGATCCTTTATTGACAACGTTTCACTCACACAGCGGACTTTATTAAGTCACAAACAGATCTACCTGGGTGAAAGGTACGTGAGTATTTATAGGACAGTGTCAGGTGGAGAATGCTGGGTAGGTTGGATTTCATAAGGACCTGGACGGGACTGGCAGATTTGTGTGTAGTTATGTGGGATAATGATGAAGTTTCTTGACAAGGGGTTCAGTTATGTTATAGAAGCCGTTGTTTCACCCAGGTACATCAGTTTGTGACTTGATAAAGCCCACTGTGTGGGCGAAACATTGTCAATAGGGGGGTCACATTATACTGCTTATGTGTTTATGTTTCCAAATACACATTTTTGTTAATACATTCTACATTCTACAAAGGAAACCAGTTCTATTAAATTACTTAATATATTTAGCATTTATCTGAATAAATATATATCTACCAAATATTTTTTTTTCCATTTTAAAAGACAAATAGGGAAAGTCCGACAATGGGGGAGAAATTGTCACCAGTAAGGAGTTTATACAAAATGTCTTCAGTGACCATTGATGCTCACCTTAGTAGTAACGAAGATATCTTCTCTCTTTAGTTTACCACTGCTAAATAACTTCTCCAGTTCTTCACCAATAATATGTTCATTCTGGTACATGGTTGCAGTGTCAATGTGACGATATCCAAACTCAAGAGCCTCACGTAATACCACTCGGAATCCATCATTTGCCTGAAAATTTGCACATATAGAATTAATAATACATTAAACATTTATCTATGTTATGAGCCAACAACCTTAAGGTATTTACACAATGCTCATTTAAACTATCAGTTGCTTACCCCATGCATTCACCATCTTACTAATTTTCTAACTATAATTACAGAATTAAAGCTGTGACTGGTAAATGTTGTGAATTGGTGTCACATATCAAGCGCCTGATCTCTGGATTCCTTGTACTATGTAAACAAATTAGACATATTTTTGTAATAGTACGATCTAGGAAAGGTATCCCTATATTGCATAACTATTCATTTTGCAGTATAAGTTATAATGCACTTAAATATTGAAATGAATCAGAAGAGACATTGACAGATCATCATAGGGAACAGAGCCCAGCTCTAATTCAATCGTTCCACTAATAAATGGCAGCTCTGAAACTAAACTGAAGAGACATTCTCTGGTTATCTCAGTTCACTATCTGATCATACATCAGTTTTAAATCGAAAGCTTCTGAGATGTTAGGATATAAAGTCATCCGATGAGGCTCTCAGAAATTATCTGTTAAGTTTTATTTAAGCTCTGGTATATAGCATTACTTTTTTTTAAATTGGATTTGTAGCACACAAATGTAATGGGTACATAAAAGTATATGTATTTTTTTAACGCTGACTTATTTCTCAACAGAAGAGACGCTCTCAAATTAATTCACCGAAATCAATTTCATTAATAAAACTGACACATTAAAACTTACACAACTTAAAATCTAAAAGTTTTCTTTGATGAAAACACATCATCACTGAAAGTTGAAGTCGAGCTGAAGATATATTCTCCAGTTATTACATTGAACTCAACAAAATTTATACCTACACAACCAATATCCAAAAAACTGTTTTATCCATTTCAAAATTTACATTAACCATTAAAGTGTGGCTGACGCGGCAGGTTGTGTAGCGGACTAGCTGCGGGATTTTCAAGGATAGCTCCTGGTCAAAGAGGCTGACCAGGTCCCTACTTAACAGAACTCAGTGTGAATGCTTTGAGAAGATACCAGAGCAGCGAACGGACATCCCAGTGCATCGTTTCAGCGTAAATAGTTGAAGTGTTGTGCAGTTTTAGATGGTTTGGTGTTGTTGAGTCAGGACCAGTCAGCGCCTCCCCCCCTCTCCGCTGGGGGGGAGGGAGAGGGCGTGTGTAGTAAACAGTGACCCTCTCATAACGCCTCACCCCTGCCCGTCTGCCCCGCCTCACCCCTGCCCGTCTCCCCCGCCTCACCCCTGCCCGTCTCCCCCGCCTCACCCCTGCCCGTCTCCCCCGCCTCACCCCTGCCCGTCTCCCCCGCCTCACCCCTGCCCGTCTCCCCCGCCTCACCCCTGCCCATCGCCCCCGCCTCACCCCTGCCCATCTCCCCCGCCTCACCCCTGCCCATCTCCCCCGCCTCACCCACCCAACTACCAGCGCCACCCCATCTATAGAGGGTGCTTCTCCCCTAACCCACGATGTCAGCGATGGCACTGTAGGGAGTGCCGGGCTCACAGGAACTTCTACAGGGACAGCATCGTGGAGTTCGACCGCGAGGCAGCTGTCAGGTGTGCCACCGGCAGTGTGTACTCAGTTCCTCAAGCTTCAACATCCGTGCACACGAGGGCCTGGGATCTTCAATCAACTTGGCGTCCACCAGGACGCTGACATGTCCCTAGGGCAGCTCTCCATCGGGCTGCTAACGGAGTCACTGGCTTCTTGGACCTCTTGGGGAGGGTCGATGGTGCTCGTGCAAGCAGCAGATCCCTGGGAAACTTGCTGCTGTTTGCAATGGCTGTCTGCCGAGGAGAGACAGGCATCTAGCAACATCTGTTGTTGGGGCATTGGATGAATTCCCTACTGTGTTTGTTAACTGCTCATTACTCTGTAATTTGTCTTCTGTATAGTCCTTGTGGCTTAGCGCTTCTTTTGTATTATAATAATAATAATGTAATTTGTCTATGATTGTAATCATGTGATAACGTGTTTATCATTCATTACCTTTGAAACTTGTCATGATTGTGGCCAGCTCTACCTGGAGCTCACTACCTTTGTAAATTCTCATGATTAATGTGTTTGATTCATTACCTTTGCAATTATTCATGAGTGTGACCAGCTCAACCTGGAGCTCATTACCTTTGTAACTTGGTCATGATTATGACCAGATCTAGTTCATTACCTTTGTAACTTGCTCAGCTATCAAAACTTTGGAGTCCAGTCCCTGGACCAATTATGTACCTCTGTAATCTTTTGACTACCGCCCACAGGATGGGTATGGGGTGCATAATAAACATGTTAAACTAAAAGTTTGATACCGTTCATAATTATTTTATTTTAATCAGAAGAAACTACTAAACATATAAATGGGTCATATAGATCCCAGGTGGAATGGGAAGCATTTCTAACTGATCCGTGGAAGGAAAAGATAAGTCCAGTTTCTTGGATCAAGGACCTTTCACCAGCACCATGGAACATCCTTTTATTGCAGAAGAGTCATTTTAAAGCTACAACTTGTTGGAAAATTGTAAGTTTATTCATGTATACACAAATACAGTTACATAGATTATCATATATAGCAGCATATGTGTAGTGAACCTGGGATAACCCAGGAAAGTCAGACAAAGTGACTTATTTCCATTGGAGTCCTTTAACCAAGCCAAAAGTATCCAACAAGCCAGGCCTGAGCCAGGATAGCTTAGTTAAGCTAGGTATGGTATGGTCACTGAGGGACTGACCACCTCAAAACTTTAAGGGTGATGGACTGATTACATCGTCTTCAAGTATCTTCTGCTTCTATCAACTTTTCTGTACTCGACTGAAGAAGCCTACTGTGTAGGCGAAACGTTTCAAAATAAAGATACCTAACTGTTGCATATGTGTCTTACCTAACAACCTGTCGGTATTTTATACCATTTTAATGTTCAATCTGTCAGACACTGCAACACAAGGGTATCTTGGTACAGACCTACAATCAACTTCTACAACCTCTACTAGTGAGAACGGCTAGATTTGAGAGGGACCTGTCCTTCCAACATCTGAGTTCTTACCTCTCCTAGTGACCTACGTCTCACCTGTTGGCGCTATAAAAAGGCTCCATCCTGTCACTTCATCTCCATATTGTTTCATTCTATGGAACAATGCTCTTCTCCAGACTGAGGGACTGACCACCTCAAAACTTTAAGGGTGATGGACTGATTACATCGTCTTCAAGTATCTTCTGCTTCTATCAACTTTTCTGTACTCGACTGAAGAAGCCTACTGTGTAGGCGAAACGTTTCAAAATAAAGATACCTAACTGTTGCATATGTGTCTTACCTAACAAGGGAGGGTGGGTCTGTGACGGTCAAAATTGTTTGTTATTGTATCAAGTATTGTTATTGTAACAACAAATATTGTTATTATAACAACAAATATTATTATTGTAACAACAAATATTGTTATTGTAACAACAAATATTGTTATTATAACAACAAGTACTGACTCACTCAGTCTGGGACTAACATCCAACATCTCAAACTTCCTACGTAACTTTTGCTTTACCCGAGACACTTTGTGTAACAACTGGCTTTCCTAAGAATGTACATTATTATTATTATTATTATTATTATTATTATTATTATTATTATTATTATTATTATTATTATTATTATTATTATTATTATTATTATTATTATTGTGGAATATATTTAATTTTCCGAAGTTATAATGCCTAATGTGTTTAACATGTTGCTGTTTGTCTAAAAATGTATTTAAAAATGGAAGAGAACCAACAGGTAATCTCGGTGCCTGCGCCGATGGGCAGAGGAGAGGCCTAGGCGGGCATCGGGAGTGTCGTTGGGGGATAGGCCTAGTTAACATGGAGCCAGGAAACTGATGGTTCCGACGGCTGAAACGTGATCAGTGGTCTCAATTCATAATAGGAAGGGTTGTAACTGTTCCTAGTGAAGAGTGAAGGAACGTAATTTGCAGGACCACTATAACGAGGTGATAAAATTAGTAAGTAGTGACGGATGCCATGCCAGGTATGACGGGATGCGCCATGACAAGTGTTAGTTAGTTTAGTTTAATATCTTTATTATGCACCCCATACCCATCCTGTGGGCGGTAGTCAAAGGATTACAGAGGTACATAATTGGTCCAGGGACTGGGCCTCAAAGTTTTGATAGCTGAGCAAGTTACAAAGGTGATGAACTCACAATTTGCAAAGGTAATGAAGTCACAATTTACAAAGGTAATGAACTCCAGGTAGGTCTGGTCACAATCATGACAAGTTACAAATGTATTTACAGATTACAGAGGTACGTAATGGGTCCAGTGACTGGGCCCCCAAAGTTTTGATAGCTGAACTAGGTACAAAAGTAATGAACTCACAAGTTACAAAGGTAATGAATCCTGCAAGAATGGTTACTTACGTTTATACATGGCTACAGTCATGAACAAATTATAGAGTACTGAGCAATTCACACTTCCACACCTGGTCACAATTACATGACGAGTGTTCGGGGGGAAAAATACCCGACTACTCAATCAACGCTCATCGAGCTTAGGTCTTAATAGATCGATATCTAACATGTGTAAAATTAAGGAGACGTTAAATCGTCTTGTGAATTGTAGTGAAATCAGCGATATTAACATTAAGTTTAAGTAATGATTGAGGTGATGGAAGCTGCCATTCCCCGAGTGAGTGAGCACATGTTAACCTCGCGTTTCCTGTCCCAAGGATAATGGAGTTTTTACGGAGTCACGACTTCTAAATCGGGACAAACCAAGTGATATCATAATCCTGTTGGAAGAAGATTCGTTTCAGCTGGTAGGATATCGAGATCTGAGGAGGAAATAAGACAGACAAGGAATGCGACCTCCTCACCCACAGTTAAGTGCCCTTTCTGGTTATAGCAGACTGATACTGGCCAGTTAGGTATGTTATAATGGGACAGGTGTTGTGGGTGCTACAACGTCCTCCAGTGACCACCAGAGAAAATTTGGTAAGTGTTGGTATTATACAAGTGTATTCCCTGATGAATATGTGTGTGTGTAACCCACCCTACCTTTTCCTTCAGTCAAATATAATCCATACAGTTCACAACTAATTAGTAGCACCGTACTTGTGGGTGCTATCCACTTCTATACTGGTCTAGGATAGATATGGGTAAGATTTGTGAAGTCGAAGGGACCACTTGCAGCGACCAGGTTTTCTCACACGTCTGCACGGGGTGACTACTGTTATTGGAACTTATTCGGTCCTAAGTTCCACAAGGTAAATAAGCCATATGAAGGCCCTAACATTTCATGGATAGACCGTCTGAGTTTTGCGGGCCCTCACATCCACCCAAAACACATACACACACCCAGGTTGGCGAAGGTGGTTGGAAAGTACATCTTAATTGATAGATTTACCCTTCAAAGAAAATGTAGGTAGTTGATGCTGTTAGTAAACTAATATTAGGATTATTGAGGCAACTGTAGGTATTAATAATGTAAACCTAAGACCTTAGCGCAGGTAGGAATAGGCCTTTAATGTAGGCAAACACTAGGTTATATTAGCGAGGGAGAACTGGTAGCCCAAGCTTGAACGACGTGGCACAGGATTTTGAGACGCGAGTGCCTCCTAAGACAAGACACCAACGTAACAACAAGTGCCGTGGGTCTTTGTGCAGTCGGACGCCCGAAGACCAGTATGTACCAGAGTCCCCTCTTTGTTTAAGCTTAGAAGCTAGTGTCACTTCCTGCATAGTTATACTAGGGGATACACACCCCCTTGGAATCAGGAACTTCTGAGGTGAAGGCAGGTCAATAATACCGACTGAATATTGCAGGAATTTGGTTCCCGGCTGCACGTGGTGACTTGAAGGGGAAAATCCAGAGGGGCTAAGGCTTAGGGAGGTTGAAGACCGGGTGATATATTCTCCAACACCAAGTAAGTTAGTCCTCTATTCGTGCATGAAGGCGGATTTTCTTGCAACATCAGTTATTTATGGAAATGTGTCATATAAGCCACTCGTGAGGCTGAGGTACCAACCTCAGAGCTCGGTGTCAACAGCTTGCTAGGGTAGACAACTCACACGGAGGCAGTCCAGACAAATTTCCACAACTGTAAACAGTAAATGGTTGTCGCCCCCACTGAGATTACTTGTATGAATGTAATGTTGAGGTTCGTACAAGTAACCCCTTATAAATTTTCATAATTATTATTATTATTATTATTATTATTATTATTATTATTATTATTATTATTATTATTACATTCATTGGGATCGCTAAACTCACAGGGGACATAAGCTTCCAGTGTAATAGGAATAAATCTGTTTCAAACCAAGTAAAGAGAAGATAGGTCCATTTCCTTGGATCAAGGCACCTTGGTGAGGGGCTGAGAATGTACAAAAATATTTAATCTGGGGGCTGAAAGAACGCTGTAATTCACATATATCAATTTTTTGGAGAAGTAAAATTTTGACAAGGGACTCCAATGGAAATAAGGCACATTTTTTTTTATTTTATCGATTTCTTCTATGTTAAATCTACATAATGTACATTTTATGTGCCCATAACATCCGTGTGCCATAAGGATTGTTATAAAAAAAAATGTACTTATTGCCTGAATAAAAATTGACTGGAAAGAAATATCTGCGTAGTTGTGGGTATGTTGATGGGCAGTGTGACGTCACTGCATACCCTGTGTGTGTAGTTACCTTGAGATTGAAACATTAATTACGAGATATTTTTGCTCATAATGCAACGATATATTTTACATAATGGTTGAGTTGTTAATAAGTGGCAGTATGGTGTAGTTTACTAGTATGTTTATGGTATATTGTCTTTTTTTGTGATATTTTGTGGTAATTTGTGAGCAGTGGCAGCTAGTGACTGGTTATGTTAAGTTCACTGTTACAATTTAATATACTCACCCTAAATGTACCAATGCCAATGATTGGCATCTCTTGTCCAGTATGAAGGCTAACAGTGCGTACCTTGGGTGCCATCCTGGTACTCTTACTTGACTGTAATAATGTCAGATGATGATAATACCAGCAGTAGAGAGGAGAGGTGTGTGAGGGTGGTGATCACGGGAGTGTGTCAGTGCCTGGCTGGCAGTGTCCTGGCTTAGCTGGGAGAGTGTCAGTGCCTGGCTGGCCTGGCTGGGAGAGTGTCAGTGCCTAGCTGGGACCTGGCACTAATATGTTATCATCACTCCTTTCAGTTATCTCAACCACAGGTTTATTTATGGGCACACATTACTGTTATCTTAAGTTTCTCTTAACATCAACAGCATATTACCGAAAGTATAATTTTATATCGATCTACTGTAATCAAGCATTGATTGAAATTTAAGACAGAACTATATGTCGTTCAGTTGCTGCAGGATCTTAGAAAAGTATCCCCATATTCCATAATCTCAGTCTCCTCTACCTCAAATCAAGCAAAAGGAATAGTGCAGGGTGGGGATAAAATTCTAATGCAGCAAAATATTAACTTATGTATTTATATACATATGTACAGCATGTATGCATTTGCGCATGTATACATATCTTTGATATGGTAAAAACCTTGGTGATAAATACCGACACGTACCGACACGTAAGCAAACACTAGGACATATCTATTACAAAAGATTCATTCCTGGAACCTTGATCACTTGTAACATACAGAGGCTAAAACAGTGAGGTGTGAGCAACGCTTGGTGACCTGAAGAATGCCAGGTCACCATGATGAAGCACAACTCGTTCTTACCGGACAAGACCTTAGACGCCGAAGATGTCTGGAAGAGGCGCTAATCACCATCACCGACACAATAAAGATTAACACTGGAAACTACAAAATTTCTGTAACATAAAGATAGATGATACTCAACTAGGCAAAGCAGCACCTACCCAACAACACAGGAGTCACATGATCTCATCGTCTACCCGTCCTCATCCCAATATGACATTCTTCAGGTCACTATGCGTCACTCACACCTCACTCACCGTCTATATATACTGTCTTTTAACCTCTGTATGTTAAAAACTCAATACATTCCTCTCACCGTCTATCCTTCGCACTGTCCCCACTTGCCCCTCGCCCCTCGTGGGTCCTTACCTGTGAGTCCTCTGATCTGTTCTGTATGTTAGAAGTGATCAAGGTCTCAGGACCGAAATATTTCCCAATAAATATGGCCTAGTGTTTGCTTAAGTGTTTTTCTAAATCAGAAAAATGGTCACCATCTCAACAAATGAACTCGTAATCACTGGATTACATCAGTCCACCCAGCAACTACTAGATACTAATCTGTCTCACTGTAAAACTTTGGCCAAAGACGTGCATGAAGCAAAGTAACGATGACTTATTCCGTTTTTGAAGATCGGCAGCGGTTTGTTTCAAGCCGATTTGTCTTCCGTCAAAAGATAAAAAAAAAAAAAAAGTGCTTCAAGATATCACGATTTTTGCTGCAAGCGAATCTGAGAATGAAGAAACATAGTGTGAAATGGTCCAAAAGGAAGAATCATCTGAGTCTAAGCCAAATCTACGGAAGAGGCTCCAACTTTTTTCTGGCGCATTTCCTCTTCAGTTGGAGGCAAAATCACCCACTTCTAAACTAGAAGAAGTTTTTAAATAGTATATACATTGGGATTGTGCTGGATTTGGTTTATTGGATGGATTCTTCTCCATAAATGCTTCCTCTGAAGAAATGAACAAGAGAAATAATGTAAAGTAAAAGGACACAAGTGCAACTAATGTGACATTTTATTATGGCAACGTTTCGCTCTCCAGGAGCTTTATCAAGCCATTACAAACAGTACATGGACACAGAGGGTATATATAGGCTCAGAGTGAGGTGCAATACTATTGGTAGTAGTAGTAGTAGTAGTGACAAAAGTTGTAGTAGTAGTAGTAATACAACATGGTAGAGCAATTAATTCGTACATGAGTAAAAGGATATAAAAGCTATTACTTGGGTAACATAAAAATAGGTTGGACAAAAATAGACTGGATAGAGGCAGCTTGTTTCAGTGTTCACTCTCTGTAACGTGCTTTGTGTAGTATAACAGGAGAGACTATGTGATGGCAGGGTTTATTGTTTTCAGGAGGATTCTTGCTAAGACTTCAGAGATGGTGAAGCTGCCGTTGTTTTGTTTAATTGTATTCGAAACAGCGATCAGTGCTGATTCGAAGCACTTGCTTCTGCGGAAATTAGTTTCTTTGATCACTAATTGGGCGTCTCTGAATTTCATGAGATGATTGGTGGAATTTCGGTGTTGTACACAGGCGTTGTTCAAGTTATCGTTCCTACATGCGTAAATGTGTTCATTGAGGCGGGTGTCGAGGTTTCTTGCTGTTTCACCTACGTAAATCTTGTCACAGCCTCCACAGGGTATAGTGTAAACTCCTGCGTTGACTGGTTCATGGTGCTTTGATTTTGTCCTGGTTAGATTCTTTATTGAAGTGCTGGAAGCGATGGCGACTCTGGTGTTAGCTTGCGAAAGTACTTTAGAAACGCTCAGTGCAACCTGGCTGTTGGGAAGAATTATAACTTTGTTGGGAGTTGTGTTGGTGCGTGGAGAATTAATGATCTGAAGAGCTCTTTTCTTGCAGTCTTTGATGAAAAAGGAAGGAAAATGTAACTCAGTGAATGTTTGGTGAATGTATGTACATTCCTCATCAAGAAACTCAGGACTACAAATTCGGTATGCTCTTAGGAAAAACCCGATGATGATGCCTCTTTTGGTCTTGGTATCTTGACTGGAATAGAAGTGTGTGAGATCATTTTTATTGGTAGATTTCCGATAAACTTGAAATCTTAGGTTGTTGTCTACTTTGTGAATGAGGACGTCGAGGAAAGGTAGCTTGTCATTGGACTCTTCTTCTAGTAGTGTAAACTGGATCGCCGGTTCAGCTGCGTTGAGCCTTGCCTGAAGATTATAAGAGAGCGTAAGAATGGAGGAACACTGCAGCAGGCCTGTTGGCCCATACTAGGCAGGTCCTTACATCAGATTCCGTACATCAAAACGTTTGGGAGTTATTACGAGGACGTCGTCCACTTAACGTAACCAAGTGAGATAAGATAAGATAAGATTTCGTTCGGATTTTTAACCCCGGAGGGTTAGCCACCCAGGATAACCCAAGAAAGTCAGTGCGTCATCGAGGACTGTCTAACTTATTTCCATTGGGGTCCTTAATCTTGTCCCCCAGGATGCGACCCACACCAGTCGACTAACACCCAGGTACCTATTTGCTGCTAGGTGAACAGGACAACAGGTGTAAGGAAACGTGTCGAATGTTTCCACCCGCCGGGAATCGAACCCGGGCCCTCCATGTGTGAAGCGGGAGCTTTAGCCACCAGGCTAGGTGTTCCATGTATAAGTTGACTAGGACGGCACTGATGGGGGACCCCATTCCCATGCCGTAGGTTTGTTTGTAGAGCTTGTTATTAAAAGAAAAACAGTTGAAATTAACATAGAGTTCAATCAAGTCAACAAAATCTCCGGGAGGTAGAAGAAGATTAAGGTCCTGATTGACTTTACGTCGTAGAACCTCGATGGCTTTTGTGGTAGGTGCTTTTGTGAAGAGGGAAGTCACGTCCAAACTGCTTAGTTTCTTGTTACGGATGGAGAGGTTTCGGATGCGGTTGAGAAGGTCGCCTGAGTGTTTAAGATGAGCGGGGCTGGTGGTCCCCAGAAGGCAGGAAAGATGTTTGGTAAGAACTCCGGCTAGTTTGTGTGGAGCACTGCCTATTCCCTTCAAGCGTCACTTGGTTACGTTACGTGGGCGACGTCCTCGTAATAACTCCCAAACGTTTTGATGTACGGAATCTTCAGGCAAGGCTCAACGCAGTTGAACCGGCGATCCAGTTTACACTAGAAGAAGAGTCCAATGACAAGCTACCTTTCCTCGATGTCCTCATTCACAAAGTAGACAACAATCTAAGATTTCAAGTTTATCGGAAACCTACCAATAAAAATGATCTCACACACTTCTATTCCAGTCAAGATACCAAGACCAAAAGAGGCATCATCATCGGGTTTTTCCTAAGAGCATACCGAATTTGTAGTCCTGAGTTTCTTGACGAGGAATGTACATACATTCACCAAACATTCACTGAATTACATTTTCCTTCCTTTTTCATCAAAGACTGCAAGAAAAGAGCTCTTCAGATCATTAATTCTCCACGCACCAACACAACTCCCAACAAAGTTATAATTCTTCCCAACAGCCAGGTTGCACTGAACGTTTCTAAAGTACTTTCACAAGCTAACACCAGAGTCGCCATCGCTTCTAGCACTTCAATAAAGAATCTAACCAGGACAAAATCAAAGTACCACGAACCAGTCAACGCAAGAGTTTACACTATACCCTGTGGAGGCTGTGACAAGATTTACGTAGGTGAAACAGCAAGAAACCTCGACACCCGCCTCAATGAACACATTTACGCATGTAGGAACGATAACTTGAACAACGCCTGTGTACAACACCGAAATTCCACCAATCATCTCATGAAATTCAGAGACGCCCAATTAGTGATCAAAGAAACTAATTTCCGCAGAGGCAAGTGCCTCGAATCAGCACTGATCGCTGTTTCGAATACAATTAAACAAAACAACGGCAGCTTCACCATCTCCGAAGTCTTAGCAAGAATCCTCCTGAAAACAGTAAACCCTGCCATCACATAGTCTCTCCTGTTATACTACACAAAGCACATTACAGAGAGTGAACACTGAAACAACCTGCCTCTATCCAGTCTATATTTGTCCAACCTATTTTTATGTTACCCAAGTAATAGCTTTTATATCCTTTTACTCACGTACGAATTAATTGCTCTACCATATTGTATTACTACTACTACTACAACTTTTGTCACTACTACTACTACTACTACTACTACTACCACTAGTATTGCACCTCACTCTGAGCCTATATATACCCTCTGTGTCCATGTACTGTTTGTAATGGCTTGATAAAGCTCCTGGAGAGCGAAACGTTGCCACAATAAAATGTCACATTAGTTGCACTTGTGTCCTTTTACTTTACATATTGTCGGTAATTCTACCAACTTTATTACAAGAGAAATAATGGATTGCACAGCCACTGCAGCACCATCAGAGAGAACCTTTGTAATAACAGAAATTTGGTATACACCAACAGGGCGCAGCTTGAGCCTGGAGTCTTCCGTGAATGTTATTATATGTAATCGAGAAATTTATGAGCACTTTCCATGATCCGTAATTTGTGAACTTACGTCAGTTGTCGTGTATCATTAAAGTCAATAATATTTTCATTATTGTTAATCACGCTGTTAAATAAGTCACTGGTAACTTTCTGTAACAATTCAATGCAACATTTCTTGTAATTTTCCTGAGCCTTTAGGTCCAGTTTTCTTATTTAAATTGTATTGAATGAAAAAAAAATAATTATTAAACACTGTGTCTAAGATCCACCACAATAAAGTATATTATGTGCAACGAAGCCCAATTAGTTGTCATCTTCCTGTTTTTTTACTAATTTAGTGTAACCAAAGTGATGCTTATGTTCAACATGTTTGACTGCAATCGAAAATGTAATTAATATAATATTGTGCAATGTTCACGTACTCACATTTAATTACCATTCATGTTCGTCTATTATTTCGAACATTTAACAATGATTTCAACATTAGTAAATTTTCAGGTAATTGATGAAAATAATTTAATATAAATTATTAAGTAAATGTAACTGTAAATTGTTATTTTTCTGATTAAATAATTGTAAATATAACATGTGATTGTGATGAACGTTGAATTAAGTAATTACTACAAGCCTGGTGTAGGTGGCCTAAGAGCATACAAGATGTGCATCTATAAGTAACCTTGGGAAGATAAGAGGCGCATATCAGTAGGTAACTCACCATGACATTCTTATAATTAATCAAGCTGATTGATATTTAGTATTGTGCTGCTACTGTTTCTTATGTTTACAGGACAAGTTGCACCTCTGTATGACTAATATATATAATATATACTTGGAGAGGATTTCAGGGGACAACGCACCCCCGGCCCGGTCTGTGACCAGGCTTCACCAGCGTTTTTTTTTTTCTTTTGAGGGGATATTCTGCTTCTGTCCGCAGGTGTCTTGAACCAGTTTAGAGTTTGACTTTATGTCTCGAGAAAAGTTGAGCTCTATCTAATTAGTTGGATGGTTGAGAGGAAAGACGGTGTCATTATTGTTCACTGCCATGACGGTACGCTATCCATGGAGGTGGAAGCTTAGTGCTGACTGTTAGAACCTTTTTGGGGTAGGAGTGTGAAATGCAAAGAGTATGTTACAATTTATTGGGCGTATGTGCACACCCCCATATAGGCTGCCTCCCAACCAGTGAACCGGACACTAAGGGTTTAACGATTTGGGTACCCATCGTTAAATCAGTACAGGCGGGCCCACCAAGTACTGAGGCGGTATGGTATCATTCATCGTCAGCATTTACTAGACTTGCCTCTTGCTGGTTGAAGCACAGTGCTCTCTCTCTGTCTGTGTATGTGTGTTTGCATGTGTATTTGTGTACTCATATATGTGTGAGTGCTTGTACTCGTGTGTGTATGTATACTCGTGTATGTGTGTACTCACCTATTTGTGTGTGTTAGTTAGTTAGTTAGTTAGTTAACATTTTGTCCTAGGCACATGTCGATTAGACACTAGGCCTGTTGTATATGAGTACGTGTATGTGTGTGTGTGTGTATGTGTGTGTGTGTGTGTGTACTCACCTATTTGTACTCACCTATTTGTGGTTGCAGGGGTCGAGTCCTAGCTCCTGGCCCCGCCTCTTCACCGGTTGCTACTAGACCCTATCTCTCCCCGCTCCATGAGCTTTATCAAACCTCGTCTTAAAACTGTGTATGGTTCCTGCCTCCACTACGTCATTTTCTAGGCTATTCCACTGCCTTACAACTCTATGACTGAAGAAATACTTCCTACTATCTCTCTGACTCATTTGTGTCTTCAACTTCCAATTGTGGCCTCTTGTTTCTGTGTCCCCTCCCTGGAACATCCTGTCCTTGTCCACCTTGTCTATTCCACGCAGTATTTTATATGTCGTTATCATGTCTCCCCTGACCCTCCTGTCCTCCAGTGTCGTCAGGCCGATTTCCCTTAATCTTTCTTCATAGGACATTCCCCTTAGCTCTGGAACTAACCTTGTTGCAAACCTTTGTACTTTCTCTAGTTTCTTGACGTGCTTTATCAAGTGCGGGTTCCAAACAGGTGCTGCATACTCCAGTATGGGCCTGACATACACGGTGTACAGTGTCTTGAATGATTCCTTACTAAGGTGTCGGAATGCTGTTCTCAGGTTTGCCAGGCGCCCATATGCTGCAGCAGTTATCTGATTGATGTGTGCTTCCGGAGACATGCTCGGTGTTATACTCACCCCAAGATCTTTCTCCTTGAGTGAGGTTTGCAGTCTTTGGCCACCTAGCCTATACTCTGTCTGTGGTCTTCTGTGCCCTTCCCCTATCTTCATGACTTTGCATTTGGCAGGATTAAATTCGAGAAGCCATTTGCTGGACCAGGTGTCCAGTCTGTCCAGGTCTCTTTGAAGTCCTGCCTGGTCCTCATCAGATTTAATTCTCCTCATTAACTTCACATCATCTGCAAACAGGGACACTTCTGAGTCTAACCCTTCCGTCATGTCATGTGTGTGTGTGTGTGTGTGTGTGTGTGTGTGTGTGTGTGTGTGTGTGTGTGTGTGTGTGTGTGTGTGTGTGTGTGTGTGTGTGTGTGTGTGTGTGTGTGTGTGTGTGTGTGTGTGTGTGTGTGTGTGTGTGTGTGTGTGTGTGTGTGTGTGTGTGTGTGTGTGTGTGTGTGTGTGTGTGACCCAACAATTAATATTTGCACCAATAACTCATAGTTGTGACCGGGTGTGGACGTGTGAATTGCTCATTACTCTATAATTTGTTCATGATTGTAGCCATGTATAAACGTAAGTAAATTTACTTACAGGATTCATTACCTTTGTAACTTGTGAGTTCATTACCTTTGTACCTAGTTCAGTTATCAAAACTTTGGGGCCCAGTCCCTGGACCCATTATGTACCTCTGTAATCTTTTGACTACAGTCCACAGGATGGATATGAGGCGGCCCGGTGGCCTGGTGGATAAAGCTCCCGCTTCAGAGGGGCCGGGTTCGATTCCCGGCGGTTGGAAACATTCCGACACGTTTCCTTACACTTGTTGTCCTGTTCACCAAGCAGCAAATAGGTACCCGGGTGTTAGTCGACTGGTGTGGGTCGCATCCTGGGGGACAAGATTGAGGACCACAATGGAAATAAGTTAGACAGTCCTCGATGACGCACTGACTTTCTTGGGTTATCCTAGGTGGCTAACCCTCTGGGGTAAAAAATCCGAACGAAATCTTACCTTATCTCTAATACCTAGAGAGGGTTTCGGGGGTCAACTCCCCCGCGGCCCGGTCTGAGACCAGGCATCATGGTGGATCAGGGTCTGATCAACCAGGCTGTTACTGCTGGCCACACGCAAGCTGACGTACGAACCACTGCCCGGTTGTTCAGGTACTGACTTTAGGTGCCTGTCCAGTGCCTTCTTGAAGACAGCCAGGGGTCTATTGGTAATCCCCTTTATGTATGCTGGGAGGCAATTGAACAGTCTTCGGCACCGGACACTTACTGTGTTGTCTCTCAGTGTACTCGTGGCACCCCTGCTTTTCATCGGGGGAATTTTGCATCTCCTGCCGAATCTTTTCCATTCATATAGAGTGACTTTCGTATGCAGGTTTGGTTCCAATCCCTCCAGGACCTCCTAGTGTATATTATCATGTATCTCTCTCGCCTGCATTCGAGAGAATACAGATCAAGGACCTTCAACCGTTCCCAGTAGTTTAGGTGCCTTATCACACTTATGTGTGCCGTGAAAGTTCTTTGTACACTCTCCAGGTCTGCAATGTTGCCAGCCTTGAAGGGGGCCGTTAGTGTACAGCAGTATTCCAGCCTAGAGAGCACAAGCGATTTGAAGAGAATCATCATGGGCTTGGCATCCCTAGTTTTGAAGGTTCTCATTATCCATCCTACCATTTTCCTAGCAGACGAGGTAGATACATTGTTGTGGTCTTTGAAGGCGAGGTCCACTGACATTATCACTCCCAGGTCCTTCACATTACTTTTCCGCTCTATTGTATGGTTAGAATTTGTGGTATACCCTGACACATTTTTAATTTCTTCAAGTTTTCTATATCTGAGTAGTTGAAATTTCTCTTCCTTGAACTTCATATTGTTTTGAGTTGCCCATTCGAAGATTTGGTTGATGTCCGCTTGGAGTCTGGCAGTGTCTTCGATGGAGGTCGCTGTCATGGTGATCCGGGTGTCATCCGCAAAGGAAGACACGGAGCTATGACTTACACCTCTGTCTATGTCAGAAATGAGGATGAGGAATAGAATGGTAGCGAGTACTGTGCCTTGTGGAACAGAGCTTTTTATCATGGCTGTCTGAGACTTTACTCTGTTTACTATTATTCTTTGTGTTCTGTTTGTCAGGAAGATGTAGATCCATCTACCAACTTTTCCCGTTATTCCTCTATCACACATTTTGTTTGCTACTACACCATGGTCACACTTGTCTAAAGCTTTTGCAAAGTCTGTGTATACTACATCTGTATTTTGTTTATCTTCTACAGCATCCTGGACCTTGTCCTGGTGGTCCAGTAAACCCGTGTTGCCCTGGGTTGTGTAACTGATGGGCATCTAGGTGGTTGGCTATCTTGCTTCTTAGAACCCTCTCAAAGATTTTTATGATATGGGATGTTAGTGCCATCGGTCTGTGGTTCTTTGCAATTACTTTACTGCCACCTTTGTAGAGTGGGGCTATGTCTGTTGTTTTTAGTGTGTGTAGGATGACCCCTGTGTCCATGCTCCCTCTCCATAAAATGCTGAAGGCACGCGATAGGAGCTTCTTGCAATTCTTGATGAACACAGAGTTCCACGAGTCTGGGCCTGGGGCAGAGTGCATGGGCATGTCATTAATTGCATCTTCAAAGTCTTGTGGAGTTAAAATAATATCCGAGAGTTTTGGGATGACCAAATTTTGGGTTTCGTTCATAAAGAATTCATTTGGATTGTCGACCCTTAGAGTGGGCAGTGGCTGGCTGAACACTGAGTCATATTGGGACTTTAGTATCTCACTCATTTCTTGGCTATCATCTCTGTATGTCCCATCCCGCCTAAGCAGGGGCCCAATACTGGATGTTGGATTTTCCTTAGATTTGGCATAAGAGAAGAAGTATTTTTTTTATTTTTCAGTTTCCTTTATGGCTTTTAGATCTTCTTGAAGATATTAAACTAACTCTCTCTGGCTTCTGTGCTTGCTCTTTAATCATCATGTGGTGCATTTATATTCATATCCTATACATAGTGTACATTGCTATATATATATATATATATATATATATATATATATATATATATATATATATATATATATATATATATATATATGTCGTGCCGAATATGTAAAACTGGTCAATTAGCAAGAACTCATTTAAAATTAAGTCCTTCCTAAAATTTTCTCTTATACGTTTAAAGATATATTTTTTTCATTAATGTTGATGTAAAAATTTATAATTTTGCACCAAAAGGAACTTATAAAACTTACCTAACCTTATTATAACAAGAACAATTTATTTTAGCCTAACCCAACTAAATATATTTTAAATACTGTCCTGGGAGACAGAAATGGTGAAGTTGGAGATATTGTCCTGGGAGACAGTAATGGTGAAGCTGGAGATTTTGTCCAGGTAGTCGGGAATTATACGCAGGAAGGAATACATATAAATGACCTCATAGAGGACAGGAGCCATAGTAGGGAAACAAGTGTAGTCAAAGATAAGATAAAACCAATATTGCAAACCAGAAATACCGCAGGAAATAGCAAACAAGAGGACTCCAATAGCAATAGTGAGGATAAATTACCAAAAACAACTGGTGGGAGCTCCATTGTTGGTGCTAAGGAGGATAGGAATAAGACAGGGAAACATGCACCAACAGGGAATACAGTCACAGAAACCCAAGGCAAACGGAAACCAAGCCTGTGCACATACTATGCACTTGGTATCTGCTGGCATGGGAAATCTGGAAAAACAGATGGGACATGCAACTATGACCACCCTAGAAAATGTCATGCCCATATGACAACAGGAAAATGCAAACTCCCTTCCTGTAAGCTTTTTCACCCTGAAATGTGTACCTCTTCAGTACAGGAAAGACTGTGCTATAACTTAAATTGCCAGGCATACCATCTAAAGGGGACAAAAAGATACAAAACATCCAGGCCATGGGAAAACCTGGGTAGCCACAGCCACTCAAGAGGGAGAGGTTTTTTAGTGCCAGGAAGAAAAAAAAACTGGCAGGAAATGGCAGAAATCGTACACCAAATCCAGTCATTCCTGGAGTGGAACCACAGTCGATGGCCTCCACTCCAAACCAACAGATACAGATACTAATGCCGGAAAAAAAATCCCCCCCCAGTACCAACAATACCACCAGTCCGATAACATTCTTCTTTGCAAATATACAGGGTCTAAAGCCAGCAATAAACAACAAAATACCTTTCATCCGTGGACTGCTTGCAGAGGCAAAGGCAATGTTCGCGGCTTTCACTGAGACCCACATAAAGGATCACTTGGACAACGAAATATGGATCCCAGGTTACAACCTATACAGATGTGACAGAGTGAACAGGCAAAAGGGGGGGGTTGGCCTGTACATTGCAGAGTCACTTGTTTGCACAGAACTGCTTAATGCCTCAAATGACGTAGTGGAAGTTTTAGCAGTAAAGGTCGAGAACCAAAACCTAGTCATTGTGGTAGTCTACAAGCCTCCGGATGCAACATCCCAGCAATTCCAGGAACAGCTGTTAAAAATTGACCACTGTCTGGAAAATCTTCCAGCTCCTGCACCCAACATCTTGCTCCTGGGGGATTTCAACTTAAGGCACCTAAAATGGAGGAATATAGCAAATAATATTGTTGCAGTAATAACACCAGGAGGCAGCTCTGATGAAAACTCACACTCACACGAGCTTTTAAATCTCTGCACAAAATTCAATTTAAACCAGCAAATAATAGAGCCTACTAGACTGGAGAATACACTAGACCTCATCTTCACTAACAATGATGATCTGATAAGAAATGTCACCATATCAAAAACAATATACTCAGATCACAACATAATTGAGGTTCAGACATGTATGCGTGGAGCCCCAGACCGACAAAATGAGACTAGTCACGAGGGAGCATTCACCAAATTCAACTTCAATAACAAAAACATAAAGTGGGACCAAGTAAACCAAGTCCTAACCGATATAAGCTGGGAAGATATACTAAGCAACACAGACCCCAACTTATGCCTAGAACAGATTAACTCGGTGGCACTCGATGTATGCACAAGGCTTATTCCTCTAAGAAAAAGGAGGAGTAGATGTAAAATAGAAAGAGACAGGCGCTCCCTTTACAGGCGACGGAAAAGAATAACAGAGCGGCTAAAAGAGGTCAATATATCAGAAATGCGCAGGGAGACACTGGTCAGAGAAATAGCAAGCATCGAACTTAAGCTAAAAGAATCCTTTAGGAGTCAGGAATCGCGGGAAGAACTAAAAGCCATAAATGAAATCGAAAGAAACCCAAAGTATTTCTTCTCCTATGCCAAATCAAAATCGAGAACAACGTCCAGTATTGGGCCCCTACTTAAACAAGATGGGTCCTACACAGATGACAGCAAGGAAATGAGTGAGCTACTCAAGTCCCAATATGACTCAGTTTTTAGCAAGCCGCTAACCAGACTGAGAGTCGAAGATCAAAATGAATTTTTTATGAGAGAGCCACAAAATTTGATTAACACAAGCCTATCCGATGTTATCCTGACGCCAAATGACTTCGAACAGGCGATAAATGACATGCCCATGCACTCTGCCCCAGGGCCAGACTCATGGAACTCTGTGTTCATCAAGAACTGCAAGAAGCCCCTATCACGAGCCTTTTCCATCCTATGGAGAGGGAGCATGGACACGGGGGTCGTCCCTCAGTTACTAAAAACAACAGACATAGCCCCACTCCACAAAGGGGGCAGTAAAGCAACAGCAAAGAACTACAGACCAATAGCACTAACATCCCATATCATAAAAATCTTTGAAAGGGTCCTAAGAAGCAAGATCACCACCCATCTAGAAACCCATCAGTTACACAACCCAGGGCAACATGGGTTTAGAACAGGTCGCTCCTGTCTGTCTCAACTACTGGATCACTACGACAAGGTCCTAAATGCACTAGAAGACAAAAAGAATGCAGATGTAATATATACAGACTTTGCAAAAGCCTTCGACAAGTGTGACCATGGCGTAATAGCGCACAAAATGCGCGCTAAAGGAATAACAGGAAAAGTTGGTCGATGGATCTATAATTTCCTCACTAACAGAACACAGAGAGTAGTCGTCAACAGAGTAAAGTCCGAGGCAGCTACGGTGAAAAGCTCTGTTCCACAAGGCACAGTACTAGCTCCCATCTTGTTCCTCATCCTCATATCCGACATAGACAAGGATGTCAGCCACAGCACCGTGTCTTCCTTTGCAGATGACACCCGAATCTGCATGACAGTGTCTTCCATTGCAGACACTGCAAGGCTCCAGGCGGACCTCAACCAAATCTTTCAGTGGGCTGCAGAAAACAATATGAAGTTCAACGATGAGAAATTTCAATTACTCAGATATGGTAAACATGAGGAAATTAAATCTTCATCAGAGTACAAAACAAATTCTGGCCACAAAATAGAGCGAAACACCAACGTCAAAGACCTGGGAGTGATTATGTCGGAGGATCTCACCTTCAAGGACCATAACATTGTATCAATCGCATCTGCTAGAAAAATGACAGGATGGATAATGAGAACCTTCAAAACTAGGGAGGCCAAGCCCATGATGACACTCTTCAGGTCACTTGTTCTATCTAGGCTGGAATATTGCTGCACTCTAACAGCACCTTTCAAGGCAGGTGAAATTGCCGACCTAGAAAATGTACAGAGAACTTTCACGGCGCGCATAACGGAGATAAAACACCTCAATTACTGGGAGCGCTTGAGGTTTCTAAACCTGTATTCCCTGGAACGCAGGAGGGAGAGATACATGATTATATACACCTGGAAAATCCTAGAGGGACTAGTACCGAACTTGCACACGAAAATCACTCACTACGAAAGCAAAAGACTTGGCAGACGATGCACCATCCCCCCAATGAAAAGCAGGGGTGTCACTAGCACGTTAAGAGACCATACAATAAGTGTCAGGGGACCGAGACTGTTCAACTGCCTCCCAGCACACATAAGGGGGATTACCAACAGACCCCTGGCAGTCTTCAAGCTGGCACTGGACAAGCACCTAAAGTCAGTTCCTGATCAGCCGGGCTGTGGCTCGTACGTTGGTTTGCGTGCAGCCAGCAGCAACAGCCTGGTTGATCAGGCGCTGATCCACCAGGAGGCCTGGTCACAGACCGGGCCGCGGGGGCGTTGACCCCCGAAACTCTCTCCAGGTAAACTCCAGGTAAACAATAATTTAGTACTAAACAAACACAATCAAATATATTTTTTTTCGTTAGGTTCAGAATGATTTTGGCGAAATTATTGCATACACAAATTTTCACTTGTCCTATATGGCAAGATGAACGTTGCTATTTAAGCCAAGATCGCAAGTTCTGGCTATTCAGCACGACATATATATATATATATATATATATATATATATATATATATATATATATATATATATATATATATATATATATATATATATATATATATATATATATATATTCCAAGTGTGTATATAATCATGAATCTCTCTCGCCTGTGTTCTAGGGAGTACAGGTTGAGGAACTTTAAGCATTCCCAGTAATTGAGGTGTTTTGTCGCAGTTATGTGTGCCGTGGGTCAATTTCTGACGCAGTCATGATAATTATGCGAAAAAAATATGATTTTGGGTTTTGTTTACAGAAAAATAGTGTAAGTATCTGGGAACATTTTGGTGAAAAAGCTCATCGTAATAAAATGTTTCTAAAGCAAATTATACCTACTTGAAACATGTCAGGTGACGACCCGCCAGGTAAATATGTCAGGTGAGGACCCGCCAGGTAAATTTATGTCAGGTGACGACCCGCCAGGTAAATTTATGTCAGGTGACGACTCGCCAGGTAAATATATGCGTAAGTGCGAGGTGAATTCTTTATATATTTTTGTTTGTTTCTTAATTTTCTGTCTTTATTATTAAAGATTCGCCGGTATTCTCCCGGCCCGGGCATTTTCCAAGTGGTGGCCCGGCCTTGGCTCCCTGTCTTGGGAGTGTCTGAGACCTAAGTCTCCCATGGGAGGAGGTACAAGTACCTCCTCATCTTTGGGACCAACTATCCCCAGGCCTAGCCACATTCCCAGCCCTCACGGGGCTCGTAGGGAGAAGCTAGGCCTCTCTGGTCTACCATCCTCGCCCCAAGGGGGCTAATGGGAATAACAGTCTTGTGAGCTGCAAGCTCTGGCTCAGGCACCTACCCTACCCTAGAAGGGCTAGGCATGGTTACCTGGAGGTTACCTGGAGGCTATTCCGGGGATCAACGCCCCCGCGGTCCGGTCCATGACCAGACCTCCCGATGGATCAGGGCCTGATCAACTAGGCTGTTACTGCTGGCCGCACGCAGTCCAACGTACGAGCCACAGCCCGGCTGATCCGGCACTGACTTTAGGTATCTGTCCAGCTTTCTCTTGAAGGCAGCCAGGGGTTTATTGGTAATTCCCCTAATGCTTGATGGGAGGCTGTTGAACAGTCTTGGGCCCCGGACACTTATAGTGTTTTCTCTTAGTGTACCAATGGCGCCTCTACTTTTTATTGGGGGCATTTTGAATCGCCTGCCCAGTCTTTTACTTTCGTAGGGAGTGATTTCTGTGTGCAGATTTTGTTTTTTTCTTCTAATACACTAAATATACCACTTAATATTATTACAATGTGGGAGGAGCTTACAGCAGAGGTGGGAGGAGCTTGTTGCAGAGGTGGGAGGAGCTTGTTGCAGAGGTGGGAGGAGCTTTCTGCAGAGGTGGGAGGAGCTTACAGCAGAGGTGGGAGGAGCTTGTTGCAGAGGTGGGAGGAGCTTTCTGCAGAGGTGGGAGGAGCTTACAGCAGAGGTGGGAGGAGCTTTCTGCAGAGGTGGGAGGAGCCTACAGCAGAGGTGGGAGGAGCTTGTTGCAGAGGTGGGAGGAGCTTGTTGCAGAGGTGAGAGGAGCTTACTGGAGAATACACTAGACCTCATCTTCACTAACAATGACGATCTGATAAGAAATATCACCATATCAAAAACAATATACTCAGATCACAACATAATTGAGGTTCAGTCATGTATGCGCGGAGCCCCAGACCGACATAATGAGATTAGTCACGAGGGAGCATTCACCAAATTCAACTTCAATAACAAAAACATAAAGTGGGACCAAGTAAACCAAGTCCTAACCGATATAAGCTGGGAAGATATACTAAGCAACACAGACCCCAACTTATGCCTAGAACAGATTAACTCGGTGGCACTCGATGTATGCACAAGGCTTATTCCTCTAAGAAAAAGGAGGAGTAGATGTAAAACAGAAAGAGACAGGCACTCCCTTTACAGGCGACGGAAAAGAATAACAGAGCGGCTAAAAGAGGTCAATATATCTGAAATGCGTAGGGAGACACTGGTCAGAGAAATAGCAAGCATCGAACTTAAGCTAAAAGAATCCTTTAGGAGTCAGGAATCGCGGGAAGAACTAAAAGCCATAAATGAAATCGAAAGAAACCCAAAGTATTTCTTCTCCTATGCCAAATCAAAATCGAGAACAACGTCCAGTATTGGGCCCCTACTTAAACAAGATGGGTCCTACACAGATGACAGCAAGGAAATGAGTGAGCTACTCAAGTCCCAATATGACTCAGTTTTTAGCAAGCCGCTAACCAGACTGAGAGTCGAAGATCAAAACGAATTTTTTATGAGAGAGCCACAAAATTTGATTAACACAAGCCTATCCGATGTTATCCTGACGCCAAATGACTTCGAACAGGCGATAAATGACATGCCCATGCACTCTGCCCCAGGGCCAGACTCATGGAACTCTGTGTTCATCAAGAACTGCAAGAAGCCCCTATCACGAGCCTTTTCCATCCTATGGAGAGGGAGCATGGACACGGGGGTCGTCCCACAGTTACTAAAAACAACAGACATAGCCCCACTCCACAAAGGGGGCAGTAAAGCAACAGCAAAGAACTACAGACGGATAGCACTAACATCCCATATCATAAAAATCTTTGAAAGGGTCCTAAGAAGCAAGATCACCACCCATCTAGAAACCCATAAGTTACACAACCCAGGGCAACATGGGTTTAGAACAGGTCGCTCCTGTCTGTCTCAACTATTGGACCACTACGACAAGGTCCTAAATGCACTAGAAGACAAAAAGAATGCAGATGTAATATATACAGACTTTGCAAAAGCCTTCGACAAGTGTGACCATGGCGTAATAGCGCACAAAATGCGTGCTAAAGGAATAACAGGAAAAGTCGGTCGATGGATCTATAATTTCCTCACTAACAGAACACAGAGAGTAATCGTCAACAGAGTAAAGTCCGAGGCAGCTACGGTGAAAAGCTCTGTTCCACAAGGCACAGTACTCGCTCCCATCTTGTTCCTCATCCTTATATCCGACATAGACAAGGATGTCAGCCACAGCACCGTGTCTTCCTTTGCAGATGACACCCGAATCTGCATGACAGTGTCTTCCATTGCAGACACTGCAAAGCTCCAGGCAGACATCAACCAAATCTTTCACTGGGCTGCAGAAAACAATATGAAGTTCAACGATGAGAAATTTCAATTACTCAGATATGGTAAACAGGAGGAAATTAAATCTTCATCAGAGTACAAAACAAATTCTGGCCACAAAATAGAGCGAAACACCAACGTCAAAGACCTGGGAGTGATCATGTCGGAGGATCTCACCTTCAAGGACCATAACATTGTATCAATCGCATCTGCTAGAAAAATGACAGGATGGATAATGAGAACCTTCAAAACTAGGGAGGCCAAGCCCATGATGACACTCTTCAGGTCACTTGTTCTATCTAGGCTGGAATATTGCTGCACACTAACAGCACCTTTCAAGGCAGGTGAAATTGCCGACCTAGAAAATGTACAGAGAACTTTCACGGCGCGCATAACGGAGATAAAACACCTCAATTATTGGGAGCGCTTGAGGTCCCTAAACCTGTATTCCCTGGAACGCAGAAGGGAGAGATACATGATTATATACACCTGGAAAATCCTAGAGGGACTAGTACCGAACTTGCACACGAAAATCACTCACTACGAAAGCAAAAGACTTGGCAGACGATGCACCATCCCCCCAATGAAAAGCAGGGGTGTCACTAGCACGTTAAGAGACCATACAATAAGTGTCAGAGGCCCGAGACTGTTCAACTGCCTCCCAGCACACATAAGGGGGATTACCAACAGACCCCTGGCAGTCTTCAAGCTGGCACTGGACAAGCACCTAAAGTCAGTTCCGGATCAGCCGGGCTGTGGCTCGTACGTTGGTTTGCGTGCAGCCAGCAGCAACAGCCTGGTTGATCAGGCTCTGATCCACCAGGAGGCCTGGTCACAGACCGGGCCGCGGGGGCGTTGACCCCCGGAACTCTCTCCAGGTAAACTCCAGAGGTGGGAGGAGCTTGTTGCAGAGGTGGGAGGAGCTTACAGCAGAGGTGGGAGGAGCTTGTTGCAGGGGTGGGAGGAGCTTGTTGCAGAGGTGGGAGGGGCTTACAGCAGAGGTGGGAGGAGCTTGTTGCAGAGGTGGAAGGAGCTTGCATGATGGTGCAACAACCAGTTGCCAATGACGTCAGTCTGATCACCTCTCACAAGATGTCTTATACTGACGCTATTATTACTAATATCCTTTTTCTGATTATATCATTTATTCAGTAATGATAGTATGCATAAGTTAACTTGGATAAACGCATAAGAAACCCAGCAAAATTATATTATTCGTATATTATACCCGGAGGTGGTGGCTGACCTTGATGAAATGATTACATCGCGACGGTATGGAGTTTTGAGACTCTCTGATCGCGGGTTCCATCCC
Source organism: Cherax quadricarinatus (assembly GCF_038502225.1). NCBI lineage: Eukaryota > Metazoa > Arthropoda > Malacostraca > Decapoda > Parastacidae > Cherax > Cherax quadricarinatus. The sequence goes on along the minus strand of NC_091353.1, from coordinate 2,325,363 downwards.
CGCCCGTGGTATGGTTTGTTTGCAATCGTGTCATTACGATTTCGTGAGTCATTACATCAGTTCCTCACTATAAGAGAATGGTTTTCTATGTTACCTCAGGTAGCATTACAGAAAACGGTATACTATACACGGGAAACAATAAGAAATCACTTACATTGCATAAAAAAGCCCAATGTAACACGATTTTCGTATTTTTTTTTTTAAATTTCTTGACGTAATTAGCTAGTCCGCGCGTTTACCCGAATATCTCGAACGTAGGATTTTGGTCTACTGATTGTGACTGCGCCATTATTAATAATTGTATTAAATTTATTTTCACATTATGATCATAATCATGGGGGAGCGCTAAACACGTAGGATTATACAGCAATAATTTTCACAGGCAATATAAAACAAAGTGTGTTTGACTTTTTGAAGTTTCGTTTTTTGGAATATCTCAAATATTTTTGATTTTGTAAGGGGTAAAAGGCATATATTTTGGCGAATACCAAAAAAAGTCTACCAAATGTATTTTGTTTTGCAATGATAATAAGATATATTAGGTGAAATGGATACACCAAGAAGTCGTGTTAGACGTATTCTAACAGTGCTGATTGTCGGAGTGTCACTCGTAGTGCCAATTTGACACGTCATGCTGCCATATGTCAAAATCAGTAAATATTTTTTTCTGTTGTTTATTGGCCAATCATATTGAAACTTTGTCATATTCATTTACATATGCACTTATAAACGTACACCAAAAATAAAAGAAATCGGGCAAAAAATAAAGGTGAACGAAATTGACCGGTACCCCCTGAAGGGTGCCATCATGGGCTTGGCATCCCTCGTTTTGAAGGTTCTCAATATTCATTGTCATTTTTCTAGCACATGCGATTGATACAATGTTGTTTTCATTGAAAGTGAGATCCCCTGACATTATCACTCCCATGTCTTTTATATTAGTTTTTCGATCTATTGTGTGGTTAGAATATGTTTTATACTCAATATAGTTTTAATTTCCTTATATTTTCCATATCGGAGTAATTGAAATTTCTCATCATTGAACATCATAGTGTTTTCTGCGGCATATTTAAAGATTTTTTTGATGTCTGCCTGGAGTCTTGCAGTGTCTTCAATGAAGGACACTGCCATGCAAATTCGGGTGTCATCTGCAAAGGAAGACACGGTTTACCTGGAGTTTACCTGGAGAGAGTTCCGGGGGTCAACGCCCCCGCGGCCCAGTCTGTGACCAGGCCTCCTGGTGGATCAGAGCCTGATCAACCAGGCTGTTGCTGCTGGCTGCACGCAAACCAACGTACGAGCCACAGCCCGGCTGATCAGGAACTGACTTTAGGTGCTTGTCCAGTGCCAGCTTGAAGACTGCCAGGGGTCTGTTGGTAATCCCCCTTATGTGTGCTGGGAGGCAGTTGAACAGTCTCGGGCCCCTGACACTTATTGTATGGTCTCTTAACGTGCTAGTGACACCCCTGCTTTTCATTGGGGGGATGGTGCATCGTCTGCCAAGTCTTTTGCTTTCGTAGTGAGTGATTTTCGTGTGCAAGTTCGGTACTAGTCCCTCTAGGATTTTCCAGGTGTATATAATCATGTATCTCTCCCTCCTGCGTTCCAGGGAATACAGGTTTAGGAACCTCAAGCGTTCCCAGTAATTGAGGTGTTTTATCTCCGTTATGCGCGCCGTGAAAGTTCTCTGTACATTTTCTAGGTCGGCAATTTCACCTGCCTTGAAAGGTGCTGTTAGTGTGCAGCAATATTCCAGCCTAGATAGAACAAGTGACCTGAAGAGTGTCATCATGGGCTTGGCCTCCCTAGTTTTGAAGGTTCTCATTATCCATCATGTCATTTTTCTAGCAGATGCGATTGATACAATGTTATGGTCCTTGAAGGTGAGATCCTCCGACATGATCACTCCCAGGTCTTTGACGTTGGTGTTTCGCTCTATTTTGTGGCCAGAATTTGTTTTGTACTCTGATGAAGATTTAATTTCCTCATGTTTACCATATCTGAGTAATTGAAATTTCTCATCGTTGAACTTTATATTGTTTTCTGCAGCCCACTGAAAGATTTGGTTGAGGTCCGCCTGGAGCCTTGCAGTGTCTGCAATGGAAGACACTGTCATGCAGATTCGGGTGTCATCTGCAAAGGAAGACACGGTGTTGTGGCTGACATCCTTGTCTATGTCGGATATGAGGATGAGGAACAAGATGGGAGCGAGTACTGTGCCTTGTGGAACAGGCTTTTCACCGTAGCTGCCTCGGACTTTGCTCTTTTGACGACTACTCTCTGTGTTCTGTTAGTGAGGAAATTATAGATCCATCGACCGACTTTTCCTGTTATTCCTTTAGCACGCATTTTGTGCGCTATTACGCCATGGTCACACTTGTCGAAGTCTTTTGCAAAGTCTGTATATATTACGGTGCTGTGGCTGTTATCCCTGTCACTGTTAGATATGAGGATGAGGAACAGGATGAGAGCGAGTACTGCGCCTTGTGGAACAGAGCTTTCCACAGTAGCTGCCTCAGATTTTATTCTGTTTAACATTACTCTTTGTGTTCTATTTGTTGGGAATTTATATATCCATCTTCCAACTGTCCTTGTTAGTCCTTATTATCACGCATTTTGTGCGCTTAGCACACTGTGCTATTACACTATGGTCGCACTTGTCAAAGGCTTTTGCAAAATCTGTGTATACAACATCTGTTTTCTGTTTGTTTTCTAGAGCATCCAGGACCTTGTCATAGTGGTCCAGTAGTTGGGAAAGGCAGGAGTGACCTTTTCTGAACACATGTTGCCTGGGTTGTGTGACTACACAGATGACAGCAATATGACTCAGTTTTTAGCAAGCCGCTAAGCAGACTGAGAGTCGAAGATCAAAATGAATTTTTTATGAGAGAGCCACAAAATTTGATTAACACAAGCCTATCCGATGTTATCCTGACGCCAAATGACTACGAACAGGCGATAAATGACATGCCCATGCACTCTGCCCCAGGGCCAGACTCATGGAACTCCGTGTTCATCAAGAACTGCAAGAAGCCCCTATCACGAGCCTTTTCCATCCTATGGAGAGGGAGCATGGACACGGGGGTCGTCCCACAGTTACTAAAAACAACAGACATAGCCCCACTCCACAAAGGGGGCAGTAAAGCAACAACAAAGAACTACAAACCAATAGCACTAACATCCCATATCATAAAAATCTTTGGAAGGGTCCTAAGAAGCAAGATCACCACCCATCTAGAAACCCATCAGTTACACAACCCAGGGCAACATGGGTTTAGAACAGGTTGCTCCTGTCTGTCTCAACTATTGGATCACTACGACAAGGTCCTAAATGCACTAGAAGACAGACAGAATGCAGATGTAATATATACAGACTTTGCAAAAGCCTTCGACAAGTGTGACCATGGCGTAATAGCGCACAAAATGCGTGCTAAAGGAATAACAGGAAAAGTCGGTCAATGGATCTATAATTTCCTCACTAACAGAACACAGAGAGTAGTCGTCAACAGAGTAAAGTCCGAGGCAGCTACGGTGAAAAGCTCTGTTCCACAAGGCACAGTACTCGCTCCCATCTTGTTCCTCATCCTCATATCCGACATAGACAAGGATGTCAGCCACAGCACCGTGTCTTCCTTAGCAGATGACACCCGAATCTGCATGACAGTGTCTTCCATTGCAGACACTGCAAGGCTCCAGGCGGACATCAACCAAATCTTTCAGTGGGCTGCAGAAAACAATATGAAGTTCAACGATGAGAAATTTCAATTACTCAGATATGGTAAACACGAGGAAGTTAAATCTTCATCAGAGTACAAAACAAATTCTGGCCACAAAATAGAGCGAAACACCAACGTCAAAGACCTGGGGAGTGATCATGTCGGAGGATCTCACCTTCAAGGACCATAACATTGTATCAATCGCATCTGCTAGAAAAATGACAGGATGGATAATGAGAACCTTCAAAACTAGGGAGGCCAAGCCCATGATGACACTCTTCAGGTCACTTGTTCTATCTATGCTGGAATATTGCTGCACACTAACGGCACCTTTCAAGGCAGGTGAAATTGCCGACCTAGAGAATGTACAGAGAACTTTCACGGCGCGCATAACAGAGATAAAACGCCTCAATTACTGGGAGCGCTTGAGGTTCCTAAACCTGTATTCCCTGGAACGCAGGAGGGAGAGATACATGATTATATACACCTGGAAAATCCTAGAGGGACTAGTACTGAACTTGCACACGAAAATCACTCACTACGAAAGCAAAAGACTTGGCAGACGATGCACCATCCCCTCAATGAAAAGCAGGGGTGTCACTAGCACGTTAAGAGACCATACAATAAGTGTCAGGGGCCCGAGACTGTTCAACTGCCTCCCAGCATACATAAGGGGGATTACCAGCAGACCCCTGGCAGTCTTCAAGCTGGCACTGGACAAGCACCTAAAGTCGGTTCCTGACCAGCTGTGCTGTGGCTCGTACGTTGGTTTGCGTGCAGCCAGCAGCAACAGCCTGGTTGATCAGGCTCTGATCCACCAGAAGGCCTGGTCACAGACCGGGCCGCGGGGGCGTTGACCCCGGAACTCCCTCCAGGTAAACTCCGGGCAAACCTCAGCGTGGCCATCCAGAGGGGAAATGCTTGCTGCATACTGGGCTCTCATCCAGCTTCGGAGGAGCTGGAGGAGATTCATAACCTTTGATATATTGTAAGAATGTATTCATGTTTGTGTTTTCTATCAATGTATTCTGTCTATTAATAAAGTTCACATGTAGCTTAAAAATATATGGGGTGGTAGGAGAAGAAAATATTCAAACAGCTCCGAGGAGAACCTTGAGTTTTCCCTGAGGTGCGTTTATTGTCTTTGAGGATGCGGGTCCCCAGTCCAGTTCTAGAGGTGGTGGCCTGGTGGCCTGGTGGCTAAAGCTCCCGCTTCACACACGGAGGGCCCGGGTTCGATTCCCGGCGGGTGGAAACATTTCGACACGTTTCCTTACACCTATTGTCCTGTTCACCTAGCAGCAAATAGGTACCTGGGTGTTAGTCGACTGGTGTGGGTCGCATCCTGGGGGACAAGATTAAGGACCCCAATGGAAATAAGTTAGACAGTCCTCGATGACGCACTGACTTTCTTGGGTTATCCTGGGTGGCTAACCCTCCGGGGTTAAAAATCCGAACGAAAATCTTATCTTATATATATATATATATATATATATATATATATATATATATATATATATATATATATATATAAATATATAATGTCGTGCCGAATATGTAAAACTGGTCAATTATGAAGAACTCATTTAAAATTAAGTCCTTTCTAAAATTTTCTCTTCTACGTTTAAAGATATATTTTTTTTCATTAATGCTGATGTAAAAATTTATAATTTTGCACCAAAAGGAACTTAGAAAACTTACCTAACCTTATTATAACAAGAACAATTTATTTTAGCCTAATCCAACTAAATATATTTTAGAAACATTTATATTAATTTAATACTAAACAAACACAGTGAAATATATTTTTTTCGTTAGGTTCAGAATGATTTTGGCGAAATTATTGCATACACAAATTTTAACTTGTCGTATATGGCAAGATGAGCGTTGCTATTTAAGCCAAGATCGCAAGTTCTGCCTATTCGGCACGACATATATATATATATATATATATATATATATATATATATATATATATATATATATATATATATATATATATATATATATATATATATAAATAACGTTTCGTGGTTTCATTGCTATATGGACTGCTTGTGGAGGCGAATATTTAAACAGGAGGCTGAAATTAATCCATGAACACACCACTGTCACAAATGTCCTCGGATCATAACACCACCTAGCTCTGTTGTGTACATGATCTTTGTAGGAGCAATGGATGCATGGATAAGGTGACATGTACATTGTGTGGTCTCTTGAGGCGGACAATGTGTTGTGGGATCGAACCCTGCCCTGCCGCAGTCTGGTGTATATATGTATATATATACATATATATATATATATATATATATGGTTATATATGCAAAACAACCACTGTTTTATGAACAGTGAAATTCCAAGCAGGATGAAGGACCTGCCTAATTGGGTCAACAGGCCTGCTGCCATGTTCCTCCTTTCTTATGAGTCGGGTGCTGTTGCATGTCAGGTGTTACTTTGTTGTGGGATGTGATGGTTAGGTTTGGTCTCGACACTTTGTACGCCTTCCTTTGATGTAATGCTTTTATAGTTCCTTGATAATGTGAGAAGTCACGAAAGCACTTGGAATTTCACTATTCTTTCACAGTGGTTGTTTTGCATATTCTGATATCACCTGTTTATGTGATGTTAGAATATATATGCTTAGAATTCGCAAGAACAGGAGAAATATTCACAAACACTGATCTCTGGCTGCCTTGGATAAAAACGTTTAGCGTGAGCTGGGCGCCAAGGTATTGGTCCAGTGTGGTACGGTTGGTAAAGCACTGTGTAACTTGTTCCAATGTTCGTAGGTTTGAGGATTCTTCGGCCAGAGATCAGTGTATATATATATGTACGTACGTATATTGAATCATTTACCAAACTGTTGCAGCTCAGGATTCGACCCCACAACATGCTGTCCTGCCCCAACAGGCCACACAACGTACATGTCACCTTACCATCTGAACCATCGATCCTACAAACAACATGAGCCTAGCGAACTAGGCTTGTTTCATGTTGGGAGGGCAGTCGTGGCAGATGTTTGATCAAGGATTAATTTCTGCAACCTCCTATTTGTAGGATCGATGGCTCAAATTGGAGAGATTCGTCTGTAAAAGCTTGCATTTATGTTCACAGTGGTGCCTATGCTAACCTTCCTTTGGTGTATAAATATACTTAATTGGATGAATTTTATTATGGCTAGCTAGCCCAGTGGCTAATGCATCAATCTGGAGTTTGGAGACGCTCTGATCACGGGTTCTAACCCCGCCCATGGTATGGTTTGTTTGCAATTGTGTCATTACGGTTTCGTGATTCATAATAGATATGGGAGTAGATACAAATAAAGAAAAAAGAAGCCCCATTAGAATGAATAGTTCAGAATAATCACTCATAGTTTACATCTCAGCAGATATGAGCTATGTTAGAGAAAGCTAGTGTATCATGTTCAAATAAAAACTATTATTAGTATTATTATTATTATGCAAGTTGCTTCATTGCTGTGTAAATGTATGGAGACATGTGCCATAATTTTTATGAACAACTGTAAATCATAATGAATGACCTATGGATAAATGTAAACCATAATTTAAAAAATATGCTATGCATTTTGTGGATACTGTAAAGTAGTTTAAACTGTGGAATGTTGGAAATGCTGTCGGGATTTATTTTCCAAGGATAGGATAGCATGGGTGTAAGTGTGAATGGCTGGGGAGAGGCAGTCACGTGGAAGCAGCAGGAGGAAGTAGATGCAGTCCAAACGCTGTGTATTTGAGCTAAGTTTTTTGTGCTCCTCACGTAATAGGTTACTTTAGTGCTTTCCAGCAGGCTCACTGGGACTGATGTAGTCAGAGCTCTGTTAGCTGAGTGAAGAACTGATGAATTTGGATAACATGGTCTTGTCAGGAAGGTAGAGTACTGTGCACCACCTCATACTTCCATGTATTTATTTATTTTCTGCGGCTCTCCAGTCTGCTCGACTCCCCATGTAACTGTTTGTCGGTGTTTATGGTAAGAGAAAAGTGGGTGTATATATAGAGTGTATATAGTGATCAAAGGTTATAGTGGCAGCACCAAAATGATTTCCACTGTTGGAACTTATTCAGTCCTAAGTTCCACAAGGTAAATAAGCCATATGAAAGCCCTAACATTTCACAGATAGACCGTCTGAGTTTTGCGGGCTCTCGCATCTACCCAAAACACATACATACACCTGGGTTGGCGAAGGTGGTTGGAAGGTACATTTTAATTGATAGATTTACCCATCAAGGAAGAGGTAGATACCTTATACTGTTAGTAAACTAATATTAGAATTATTGAGACAACTGTAGGTATTAATAATGTAGACCTAAGACCTTAATGTAGGTAGGAATAGGTCTTTAATATAGGCAAACACTAGGTCATATTAGCTAGCGAGAACTGGGAGCCTCAAGTTTGAACGGCGAGGCACGGGGTTTTGAGAAACAAGTGCCTTCTTCTAAGATGAGACTCCAAGTTTGGCACACTGCCGTGAACAGCAGGGCAGTGCCCCACGTGTCTACACATACTAGACCTGGGGAAATCTGGTGGAGGCGCCTCGAAGTACCATAGATGACCTCCTCTGTCAGGCCCATACAGTAAGACAAGACCTCCCTTTCTTTCCCAGTATTCTGGCCAGTTTCAGTGGAAGATACCGTCTGAATCTATGACCTGATGACGTAGTGTGAGCTACAGAAACACGTAGTCCGGATAAGGTACAATCTCGCCTTTCTGCAAGGCCTTCGTTTCTTGTGAAACTTTATACCTACAACCTTTCATTCGCCTAGTTCTACAAATTTTTCAATGAGAATAGAAGACACAGAGAATTTTGACAACCAAGCCTATGAACTACAAATGATCACAAGGTCAAAACAGGCCGAGAAACTCTTGCAACAAGAAGCACTCCAACATCAGACTAACATGCCCTCAGAACAACCAGCAAACCAGGGGGCCACCAACAACGTACATCACATCATCGACCCTCTGACCAGCGATAAAACAGAAACTAGGGTTCTGATCATGGACAACCAAGCAAGAGAAACCACTCAGCCAACTAACACAGAAACTGGAAACATACCAGACCCAGATATGAATAAAACTTGGGAGAAACACGGCATACCTAGCTACTTTACTGGACACATAAATGGTAGAGAACACTCAGGACAGATAAACCTTAGTAGGTTACACACACCAGATAAAACCCGCTGAAAATATTTAACCTTCCAGAAGCCTGCCAATACTCGAATTGGTTAAAAAAATACTATGGAAAAAGAAACAGAAAACTTTAAATTTCTCTAGCATCTATCCAGGTTTTGGGACTAGAAGTGGCTCTGGACTATGTCTCAGAAAATTAATGTTATTAAGAATTTTATAATCAAAGAATTTGGAATGGACATTGCTTACACTTAGGTCACACTACACAAACATGTACAAGCATATATACTGTATATATATATATATATATATATATATATATATATATATATATATATATATATATATATATATATATATATAATATAATATAATATATATATATATATATACAGGAAGGCCCCGCTTTACGGCGTTTCACTTTACGGCGTTCCGCTAATACGGTCATTTCAAATTATGACCAAAACTCACTATACGGCTCCCCCCACCTGACTTTCTAATACGGTCACCGCGCCCCACCTTGTTTGTTTACATTCTTCGTGAGCTCAGTAAGCACTAAGTCTCTGCATTTTGTCTGGAAACTCCAAAATTTCAAATGTTTTTAAAAGTTATTTCATATTTTATATATACTCTAATAATTATACTTATGTATACCTGTACTTAAATAAGCTTACATACTGTGCTGGCATGCAGGTACACATTAAAATCAGTAAGAGTGTCTTATGTCTCCAGACGTCATATTAATAATGATAATAATAATCATCGAGTCTCATTTAAATGTCGTATATTACGTTAAATACACATTTTCATTAATCCATCTATGATATTTTTTCAAAATTATATAATAAACACGATACATAACATAAAAAGATGATAAATACACCCCACAATAGAATAAACATAAATATGAGATGTGGTAGCAGACGACTTGCACAAGTGACGCCATATTAGAAATGATAATAATAATAATAATAATCACCGAGTCTCATTAAATGTTGTATATTAAGTTAATATACACATTTTCATTAATCCATCCAGGATATTTTTTTTCAAAATTATGTAATAAACACGATACATAACATAAAAAGACGATAAATACACCCCACAATAGAATAAATAAACATAAATATGAGATGTGGGAGCCAGGTTACTTGTACAAGTGACGCCAAGAATAACATTTTCTCTAATCTAACATACGAGAAAATGTGTTCCTGGGGGTAATGTAGAAAATTATTCCTTTCGTATGTATGTAAGTTTATTCAGGTATACACAAATACAGTTACATAGATTATCATACATAACAACATATGTGTAGAGAACCTAGGATAACCCAAAAAAGTCAGAGTGACTTATTTCCATTGCCTTCACTCAGAGCATCATTTCTTCTCAAAATGATGTTACATGAGAATGGGAGTGTTCTTCTTTATTTATTCTACCGTATCAATGTAGAGACAACTTGTACACAATGTAACTTGTACACAAACCAGACGTGTACACTTTGTTTACAAAACTTACCTTCGCCTGGTTTGTTTACATAACTCTGCGCCTGTCCACTCTCATGTACTCATTCTTTCTCTCTCTCATTTATTCGTTTTATCTCATTTACTTACTCCTGACCCTACATTAAGACTACAAATATTTTAAGGTAAGTAATGAGTGAACTGAATATACATTTTATCGCTCTGGGATGCTTAAATGTAATAGAATATTATGTGTGGGTGGGTTGGCCTGGTATGGTAGCCCGGCTGACTACCTTACATACCACACTTGATTTTTTACAATAAATACTACTCATCTCACCCTATATTTTAAGGTAAGTAATGAGTGAACTGTATATACATTTTATCGCTCTGGGATGCTTAAATATCATAGAATTGCATGTGTGGGTGGGGTGGCCTGGTATGGTAGCCTGGCTGACTACCATACATACCACACTTGATTTCTTACAATAAATACTACTTGTCTCACCCTAGATTAAGACTATAAATATTTTAAGGTAAGTAATGAGTGCACTATGTGTGTATTGTACTTTATTGTTTTTTTGATGCCTGGTTCTATTGCTAACTTAATATATGTTAGTGTAAACTTGTTATCTAGTGTTTGTATGCATTTGTAAGTGGAAAAAAAGGGTGTTCCACTTTACGGCAGTTTCCGCTTTACGGCGGTAGCCTGGAACCTAACCAGCCGTATAAGTGGGGCCTTCCTGTATATACATATATACATATATATATATAAATATATATACATATATACATATATACACATATATACACCCTACCTCGGTGGGAGACGGCCGACTTGTTGAAAAAAAAAAAAAAATATACACACCCCTCTGGGTTTTCTTCTATTTTCTTACTAGTTCTTGTTCTTGTTTATTTCTGTTATCTCCATGGGGAAGTGGAACAGAATTCTTCCTCCGTAAGCCATGCGTGTTGTAAGAGGTGACTAAAATGCCAGGAGCAAGGGGCTAGTAACCCCTTCTGTATAAATTACTAAATTTAAAAAGAGAAACTTTAGTTTTTCTTTTTGGGCCACCCTGCCTCGGTGGGATACAGCCAGTTTGTTGAAAGAAGAAATAAAAGCAGAATTCCCACAATAAAGCAATGGGTATACAAAAATAGCAACAGTAATAATTCAAAAAAGGTGGTCATCAGAGCATCTGGAGAAGACCCACAAGGTGCAGTAATAAAATATATACCTGAAGGGTGTTCCGGGGGTCAGTGCCCCCATGGCCCGGTCCATGACCAGGCCTTGTTACAATTTCAAGGAGACAGGGAAGAGGAAGAGTACTGAGGGAAGAGAGCAAATCAGTCTTGATCATAGGAAGGGAACAATAGCTCCAGTCCCTTTGGTCAAGAACTTTTCAGGATCTTGATCAAGGAGCACTTTTTTCAATGGGATTAGTAAAATTAAATTTAAAATTTTTAAATAACTTGCATTTACATGTTAAAGACTGACAGAAGGATTATTATTACAGATGGAGACTGATTTAACACTAAACAATATAATTAGTATCATTTACTAAATAAAATATAATGTGAGTAGCTTAAATATATATATATATATATATATATATATATATATATATATATATATATATATATATATATATATATATATATATATATATATATATATTATATATATATATTATATATATACAGGTCTCCCTCAACATTCACGTTTTCAACTTTCACGGGCTTCACACATTCGCGAATTCCCAACCGCCAAATTCCCAGCAACTAAATTTCCAGCTGCCAAATCATATTTAAGTTTCCCGCCACCTGCGAGTCCCTACTACCCTCCCTCCGACCCCCGCAACTGGCAGCCAGCCCTCCCACCACTCAGTGTGGCGAGTGTTTTGTTTGTTCATTATTTGCTATTAAACTACAGTATAAATAATGTAAACCCATTCATGACTGCAAATTGGAATGGCTATTCGGACAGGTATTAGACGGTGACATCATGTGTTTACTCTTGAACACTGCAAAGAATTAAACATTTCTACTACAGCTAATAATAACAATAGTAATAATAATAATAATAATAATAATAATAATGATAATAATAATAAATATGACATAATTGAAGAAGGAAATTGTACAAAAATACGAGGGAGTGGTTGACACATCGTCAGTGTGACTTTGTTTATGCTGGAGTGAACATTAGTCTCCCTGCTCTTCCAAACATTTCACAATAATTCACTGTGTTTGGTGCTTGTAGATTGAGTGTGACTGGAGTGGTAGAGGCAGTGATTGAGGCAATGGTATTTAATAACATACATGTTAATAATAATACATGTTATTAATAATAACATGTACTATTATTATTTATAACATATATGTTATTAAATACCACTGCCTCAACCACTGAATTATTGTGAAATGTTTGGAAGAGCAGGGAGACTAATGTTCACTCCAGCATAAACAAAGCCACACTGACGATGTGTCAACCACTTCCTCGTATTTTTGTACAATTTCCTTCTTCAATTATATTGTATTTATTATTATTATTATTATTATTATTATTATTATTATTATTGTTGTTATTATTAGCAATAGCAGAAATGTTCGATTCTTTGCAGTGTTCAAGAGTAAACAACACATGATGTCACCGTCTAATACCTGTCCGAATAGCCATTCCAATGTGCAGTCATGAATGGGTTTACATTATTTATACTGTAGTTTAATAGCAAATAATGAACAAACAAAACACTCACCACACTGAGTGGTGGGAGGGCTGGCTGCCAGTTGCGGGGGTCGGAGGGAGGGTAGTAGGGACTCGCAGTGGTGGAGGCAGTGGTGGAGTCTGTGGTATTTAATAACATACATGTTATTAACATACATGTTATTAAATAACACACATTATTAAAGCATAACATGTATATATTTAGTACAATTTACGACGTTTTCATGTATTTTATGATTATTCATGGTTCAACAAGTTAAGGAAGCAGTATTGTAATATATTTCCCTACAATATATTGGAGCACCGAACATTCACGGTTTTTCAACATTCGCGAGGCTCTTGATCCCCTAACCCTCGCGAATGTTGAGGGAGACCTGTATATATATATATATATATATATATATATATATATATATATATTGAATTACCAGAACAAAAAGCTGTTGAAGAGAAGGAAGTTGGAAATGTTTTAAAGTTCTGGAAATTATAATTCTTCAATAAAGATTCGCCATTTTTAAACCCATGTTAGTTGCCTCGCATTCATGTCTTGGAAGTGCCCACTATTTTCTTTCTTAAATTTTTCTAGAACTTTAGACAATATGCTAATCAGAACAGCTGGTCTTTGATTTACAGCTTCCTGCCTATTTCCTGTCTTCCACTGGAGTCACTGTGTTCACAGTTCTCTAGCACTCTGAAGGACAACACAGTTCTTCCTGTTCTTTTTCACATTATCTATGGTGATATCTTGTCTGGTCTAATTGTTGTTCCCTTATATAACTTCCTTAGTAACTCTCTCATTTTCTTGTGTACATTATTGAAGTTTTCATTAATGTTTGCAGCTCATCATTTTCTTATTCTCCTCGTGGTATCTCTTGGATATTTTAGCGGAGATCTTTGTGACGTCTGTTTTGTTTGTTTGTGTGTGTGTGTGTGTGCGCGCTCATTTATTTGTACTCACCCATTTATGGTTGCAGAAGTCGATTCAGAGCTACTGGTCCCACCACTTTGCTGGTCGCTACTAGGTCTACTCTCTCCCTGCTTCAGGAGCTTTATCGCACCTCTTCTTAAAGCTATGTATGGATTCTGCCTCGACTACATCACTCTCCAAATTGTTCTACTTCCTGACAGCTCTGTGACTAAAGAAGTTCTTCCTAACAACACCGTGACTCATCTAACTTTTCATCTTCCAGTTGTGATCCCTTGTTGATGTGTCCCATCTCTGAAACATTTTGCCCAGTTCCTATCCACCTTATCCTCCAGTCTCGTTACATTCATTTCCCTTTGCTTCTCCTCATAGGATATATCAGGGACTAGTCTTATTGCAAACCTTTGCCCTTTCTCTAATTTCCTGATGTGCTTGACCAAGTGTGGGTTTCAGACTGGTGCTGCAGCTCTAATATGGGCCTGAAGTACACTATGTACAGTGTCTTGAATGACTCCTTACTCAGATGTCGAAACTCTATTCTTAGGTTTGCCATAAGCCCATGTGCTGCAGCTGTTATTGACTGATGTGTGCTTCAAGAGATGTGCTCGGTATGATACTCACCCCAAGATCCTTTTCTTTGAGTTAAATTTGGAGCCTTTTGCCTCATATCCTGCACTCCGTCTGCGGTCTTCTTTGACCCTCCTCAATTTTCATGAATTTGCATTTGGTGGGATTAAACTCCAGGAGCCAGTTTATGGAGCAGGCTTGTTCCCTGTCCACATCTCTTTGTAATTCTGCCTCATCCTCATCCACTTGAATTCTCAGCATTAGCTTCACATAGTCTGCAAACAGGGACACATCTGAATCTATCGCTTCCTTCATGTCACTCACATATACTAGAAACAGCACTGGCCCTAGTACTGACCTTTGTGGAGCCATGCTCATCACATGCGCCCACTCTGATACCTCGTTAGGTACCATCACTAGTTGTTTTCTTCCTGTCAGGTATTCTCTGAACCACTGCAGTGCCTTACATGTTATTGCTGACTACTCCTCTAGCTTTTGCACTAATATCTTGTGTGGAACTGTGTTGAAAGCCTTCTTATAGTCCAAGAAAATATAGTCTTCCCACCCCTCTCTCTCCTGTCTTACTTCTGTCACCTTGTCATAACACTCCAGTAGGTTTGTAACAATAATATCTTTATTTTTATTTCCACAAGTACATGTGCGTACAAGGTATATAGGCCTAGCTGACATCAATGACATACTACTATATAGAAAGCCGCTTCTTATGCAGAGTATTATGGGCAAATTAGGTCAGTTTTGTCCCAGGATGCGACCAACACCAGTCGACTAACACCCAATATCCATTTTACTGGTGGGGAACATAGACAACTGGTGTAAGGAAATAAGCCCAATGTTTCTACCCTTGCCGGGAACTGAACCCGGACCCTCGCCATGTAAAGTGAGAGCTTTTGTCACCAGGCTACTGGGTACCAATGGATTTCCTCTTCCTGAAACCATGCTGGTTATCATATATAATCTCAATCCTTTCTAGGTGCTCCATCACTCGTCTCCTGACAATCTTCTCCATGACTTTGCATACTATACATGTCAATGATACTGGTCTGTCTCCTTTATTAAAAATTGGGATTATATTTGTTGTGTTCCACACCTCTCTCAGGACCCATGGAGAGATGTTGTCTTGTCTCATCGCTTTTCAGGTACCTGGTTTACATAGCAGCCTCTTCACTTCTTCCTCAGTTGCGTGTGGTGTGGCCAGCTCTTGTTGGTGTACCCTGCTATCCTGTTTTGCTGGAGTCATTTCTGTTACCACTGGAAATACTTCCATAATTCTCGTGTTGAACTCTTCACATACTTCTGGGTCTTTTCTTGTCATCTCCCCTCCTTCCTGCCTCAGCCTGGTTACCTGGTCCTTGACAGTTGTTATCTTCCTAATATGGCTGCACAACATCTTTGAATCAAATATGACTTTTGATGCACTATGTTATTCTCGTACTGGCGCTGGGTCTCCCTCCTTATCTATGCACATTTGTTTCTGGCTCTTTGACTATTCTCCGTATTTTCCTGGGTCCTTTGTCTTCTATACATTTTTCATTATCTAGCACATTTAGTTTTGGCCTCTCTACATCTTTGGGTGAGCCACGAACTCGTTCTAGTTTTCCCATGGTTTCCGTTGCCCTTGGGTACGAACCTCTCCTCAGTCTCCCTGCATTTTGTTGTCACATATTCTATCATTTAATTTACTGCTTTTTTCCACCAATTCTCTTTCCAGCTGTACCTCGTGCAGGAAATTCCTCATGCCTGTGTAGTCCCTCCTTTTACAGTGTGGCTTCTCCCATCCTACTCATGCTGCTTCCCTCTCCACTTTTAGCTTTACAATGTATTCGAAGCTCAAGACCATGTGATCGCTAGCTCCAAGGGGCCTTTCATATGTGATGTCCCCAATGTCTGAACTACTCAAGGTGAATATAAGGTCTAAACTTGCTGGTTCATCATCTCCTGTGTGTGTGTGTGTGTGTGTGTGTGTATGTGTTTCTCGAACAGATTGTCCCTATCTATTTATATCGATATTTAGAACTTCGTGAACATGTCACTGCTAGTGCTTCTGCCTCTTTTCTCCCTCCCATCTTCCGCCTCCCTCTTTCTTTTTCTTTTTATAAAATATATACTAAATTTCACATTTACTTTTAACTTCTTTAATTGAATTTTCCTGAGCCTAGTTTCCAATCCCCTTCCCAGTCTATGAAGGAGAAATTTTAAGACAAATTTAATGCTTCAAGATTTAGAGCAAAATGTTAATGACTGATTTTGTAGTTCCATGCAAATCATTTAAAAACTTCTATGGTACAATGTGCACAGCAAGTGCTATTGTTTCATCTATATTCATGAAAAACAGAAATTAGAATCAGACATATTATATTATTACCATAATCAACAATGCTATAACTCATCTCAAAATGGTAAACACGAAACATTTCTATATCATTAAAATGGAATGTGGAATGGATACTCTGGGTGTCTGTCGATCCTGTAAGAAAGAGAAAGTAATCAAATAAAATCATTGTACAAACAAAATATAAAAATCTTAAGCTAATGCATTAACTACACAGCAATGTTCAAACATTATTGCTGATCAGGTATTACCTACCACATGTTATGAGTATGTAACCTTTCATTCAACATATGCCACATTCTCATATACACTGCCTCACACCCAACGAATCAGGTACTAAGGATTTAACAATCAATAGGGACCCCATTGTTTTATCGGTACCTCGGTTCATTGACCAATCACAGTCTGTGATTAGTCAAGCATAAGTGTACAAGAATAAGTGTACAAGCCCACCAAAGGTGGGCTTGTACACTTATTCTTACATTACTGTATATAATGTAAACAGCGTACACACTGTAAATACCAGCTTGTCTATTTGGTGAAGGAAATACGAGTTGTATACTGCTCCACTTTGTTCCATTACAACCAGGTACTCAGGCCATACTACATCTGTGTTAGCAATACATACTCTAAAAATATGATTATAAGTGGCCATCCTCCTTATCTGAACACATTTGTGGGTAAAACGAACCAGGTAGGGAGTGACGATCACTCAGCCAGATTATCATTAACCCGTAAACGGTCCAAGCAGATCTATGTTCACATGAGTAGTGTTCCAAAAGTAGATCTACATTTTTTTTTAATATTTTTCAAATATAACAAAAAAAAAAAAGTAGATCAAAGCTTTTTTACACGTTTTCAAATGTACAAAAAAAAAAAAAAAGATCATCTACTTTTTTTACATACTTTCAAATGTTGAAAAAACGTATATATACATTTGGACCATTTACAGGTTAAACCCAAAGAACTTTGTATCAGTAGGAAGTAAAGCTACCAGAGCATGTGGGCCACTAGGTTGGGAATTACCAACCCACTCAGACAAGGCTAGACTTTGAGAAAAGTTAAAGTAAAGATGAAGGATGTCAAGCATCTACCCTAGAGGTCCACACAGTGGAAAGTGGACAATCAGTGTTAAACCCGTGTCTACTAAACCAGGGCAGCTGGACGGCACTCGTGTCCAGGGCCCACTGGAAGGGCTTGCAAGAGGTGAACTTGATCAATATGGGGGAGAGCAGTCCCACACCCTTAAACTCCTTAACAATACCCCTAGAATATGTAAATGAACCGTATGACTGGTGTAGTAACTTCAGTCATTAGTAAATAATATTAGAATCAATAAAGTAGCCTTAGATATTAATATTAAAATATCATTAGGTAATGAGATTTCAAGCATCATTGAGATAGCTGGCAACTCGTTATGCAAGAAGGAAGCTGGAGCTTCCCAGACTGCATGTTCAGTCTTCTGGCACGAACATTAATGGTGATCAGAACCAATTGGAGCTCTGAGCTCAGCATCCCATGTTGTCTACAAAGTACTCGTCTGACAACCAGTAAAACAATGATAGAGGCATTCCCAACATATTTGTACCTGAGGTCATCATTCTGTTTTCAACTCAATACTAGACAGTCTCCAAATATTGTGGGGGAACACAAGTTAATTTAGCTTTCTGTTATGAGTGGGCCAAGAGCCCAAATCAGGATATGTAGCAGCCCAGACTGCTAAGTGAACTGTCATTTTAGTATTTAGTCTAGAAATTAGTAACTTCTCAATGAATATTAATGCTAGTTAGCAAAACCCCAGAGAATACAAGTAACTCTCTAGGATGTATACTAGATTTACTAACATTTTTTGAGTGCAGGTACAATTTTCTGTGAACATGACATTCCAGAAAGAAGTCACATAGAAGTCAAGTTATCCTGAGTAAACTCTAAGATTTCTGGCTAGAATAGACTCCATGACATAAATAAGTATGTTCTAGTTTTTCAATGGGGAAGTCGAGAACATTGGTATTGTGAGGGTAGGACAGTCAATCTTACAAAGCCTGTGTCAGCAGTGATTGCCAGAGTTGGGCACCTCAAATTTCCACAACCTGTTTTAGGGAGAATACCTGTTTCCTTAAGTGTGTGAGCTAAAGACACTATCAATCAAGTCAAGAGCACCCAAATCTGTTGGGATATTTGGGATTGGCTTTATTAGCATATGGGTATATGAAAGAAGAGGAACCATAGAATTTAAAAAAGGAAGTGTGTTGATGGTGCATGGATGCATCTGTAGAAATGATGAACTTTATCTATGGAGGCAGAAAAGGGGGTATTCAATACTGTTAGATTCGTGTGAATCATTGGTTTTAAACATTACAGGCAGTGGAGACGGCATGTTTGAGAGCAATGTGTGGTGTGAATTCTGAGAAGTCGGGATGGGTTGTTGAAGTGATTTGGGAATTTAGATAGGATGGAAATAAACAGGATGACCAGGATGCTGTATAAATATAGGGAAGAGGGAAGGAAGATGAGGGATCTTCCCAGAAAAGGTTGGAGGGAGGGATTAAAGGAAGTTAAGAATGCTCAGAGTCTGAACATCCAACAGGTTTGTGCGAGTATATTAGATGAGAGTGAAAGAAATCAAGCTGTTTTTAAGACTTGATGTGCTGTTGGTGTTCGTCAAGAAAACATTAAAGAAGGAATTCAAGGAAACTTGTTATCTGGATTTGAGTCCTAGAGGTGGAAATTACAGTGGCTGCACTCTGATGGAAGAGTTGGGATGTTGCAGTTCCAAGAAGCATCTGAATTGTGATAGCAGAATACTTCTGGCAAGACAGTGATTGAATGAGCAACAGTGAATATTCCATTCCTAGGGTGGGAGACGGTCAGTGTTAAAAATATTATGCCTTGTAAACCTATCTCTTCTGGTATTCATTTTTAACAATAAATTATTGACTGATTATTAAAAACGACAAATTTTAAGTATTTAACTTGTTACTAAATAATTCTTGCTTTATGGAGACATGACAGATTTATTATGAGTGTTTATTACAAAGTTCGTTCTGTTGACTTTACTATACAATGACTGAGTACAATAGAGATAGCTGGAGTTTTGAGACTCTATGACCGCGGGTTCAATCCCGGCCGGGGGTATGGTTTAACAATCAGTATTGGTTGCCACATCAAATTAACATCAATGGATATAATATACACCAACTCTAAAATATCATACATAAATTTACCACTTTATTACTGTTATTATATTATAATCATGGGGAAGCACTTAATACATAGGGCCATACATTGCCTGAAGAATTGTATTTAATCAAGTTTGATCTAAAGAAGTGGGGAATAAATTCATTTTTTTGGATCAAATACCCTCCAATAACAACAAAATTTGCCCCTCGAGTTTAAATTGGTAAGTGAAAATTCAAGTACAAGGCAACAAACTATAAACAGAAATAAACAGCTAAAGGCTTACTTTCTGATATTTTTTAATAAATTAAAATTATTATTTTACTATCTTCCTGCATTAATTGACTTTTCAAAAACCTTAAGAAACCAAATTAACAATACTTTACCCGGGAAATAAAAGGAAGTCACAAATCCTGCCATCACCACCTCGATCAATACTGTCCATCAACGTCATCTCTTCTTCACTCAGTTCAAACTCCAGAATCTATAAGAATATTTTTTAATAAAACAAAATTAGTTCTATGTTTAGGTGGTTTGGACATGAAGAGAGAATGGAACAAAACAGAATGACTTTAAGAGTGTATAAATCTGTAGTGGAGGGAAGGCGGGGTAAAGGTCAGCCTAGGAAGGGTTGGAGGGAGGGGGTAAAGGTTTTGTGTGCGAGGGGCTTGGACTTCCAGGAAGCGTGCGTGAGCATATTTGATAGGAGTGAATGGAGACAAATGGTTTTTAATGCTTGACGTGCTGTTGGAATGTGAGCAAAGTAACATTTATGAAAGGATTCAGGGAAACCGGCAGGCCGGACTTGAGTCCTGGAGATGGGAAGTACAGTGCCTGCACTCTGAAGGAGGGGTGTTAATGTTGCAGTTTTATAACTGTAGTGTAAAGCACCCTTCTGGCAAGACAGTGATGGAGTGAATGATGATGAAAGTTTTTCTTTTTCGGGCCACCCTGCCTTGGTGGGAATCGGCCGATGTGTTCATAAAAAAAAATTAAGTTGGAACTAACATTATCTAACATTGGTTGTTAGGTTGCTATATCTACTAAATATGATTTTGAATAAATTTAACAAACCTTTAGGTAGATAAATGATATGCAGAAAGTAGGTCTAAGGCCTCTGTGAATGTTATGTTACATTGCTATCAGTTATGAATTTCATGAATCTAAGCCACAAAAAATCAAATTAAAAAAAAAAAAGTGGCCTGTTACTCATTTGGCAATAGAGTTGCAGATGAGTGAAATCACTGAGCATGGATCAGTATGTGTACTGCAGTGTCTCTCAGTTTTTATGCACTACTTCCAGAAAGTCTACTCTAGTGCACCTTTTATTGCGTGCACTTAATTGTACTTGCATACATAAGAACATAAGAATGGAGGAACACTGCAGAAGGCCTACTGGCCCATGCAAGGCAGGTCCTTATCAAAATGACCTCTACCCAAAGCTACCCAAGAATTTACTACCATACCCAATGACACAAATCAAACCCAGCCCCTCCCAGTCATATACGTATTTGTCCAGTCTCTTTTAAACTCTTTGACTGTCGCAAGCCCCTTTCTGAAACTGTCATTCTATGTCGATAAATTTTTGGGGAAAAAAAAAAATTATTTTTCGGATGAAATGATAGGGAATCTTTTCCCGATGGTAACGACGCCAAAAGTACGAAATTTAGTCGAAAACTCACGGAACCACGCTCCCACGAAGTTAGCGGTCTCGGCGACATATATGCATCAGCGACCTCACCGAATTTGAGCCCCATTTTTGGCCAATTCCGCTGTTCCAGTTGACCAAACTCACAGCTACTTCTTCAGAACTCCATTTTTTCCATCAGCTGAGCACAAGAAACCGCCCATTTATCAGTTTGATTTGAACTACCCAACAAAGTGGTCAGAAATTGGCAACTTGGCCAATTTCACGCAAATTAAGAAAGATGCCAACTTCAAAATAGGGTCCAGAACAAACAATGCAGACACTCCTGGCACCAAAATAACACATCCTCTGTTCATTAGTCATGTCTCCAGGCCCCCCCCCCCTATATTACTATTGCTTTCCATTTTGATCTTCTATTCATACAAAAAAATACAAAATTTACTGTTATGCAGACCACTGCATTATTGTAAAAATGGTATAAATAATATCAGTGCACTAGTGAAAGAATATTAGACTCCCCAGCTGAAGTGTACTGGACATGTGGTGTGATTTGTTTACTCCTGAACATTGGCAAAAATCGAACACCGCCACTACCTTGAGCTCAGTTTCAAGGTTGTTTTCATTGTGAAGGTAATCAAAATCATCTCCATTTCTGTAATATGCTCTCCATTCTATCACCTGAGACCACGAAAACGAGAATACAATGACAAATACTACACGAAAATACACCTCAAAGTCGGTGTCTTAATCCCCAAAAACGGTCAGAGTTTTTCTTTCTTATTACGCACCGCACGCTGCAGGATTCCTCCCACGTAGTGCACACTGACCACACAAACCCACACGCGGGCCCACCAGCTCTCTCCCGTTTGATTTGAAGCCTCTAGAATTTTCTCGTACAAACACGTCAGAAACAGTGGCGCGTAAGACGCATATACACGACCGAAACAGTCAAAGGGTTAAAGCTGCCCTTGGGTGGAGATGCTACCCCTGTAATGTAGCTCTCTTAACTTTTGACTTCCATAAGCTTCCATCATTGGTTTATATTGTGGGACACCATTTGCAAATCCGACAGGTGACCCCTACTCCCGGCAAAACATTGGAGGTCCATGGCTGAATGCTCAGTCCGAAGTGCCAATGACCATACCAATACAACTTGTGGTTTACCTCTCTCCTGCCTTAATTGTCATGAAGCTCATCCATCTTATTCTCGTCATTGCCAGGTTTACTTGAATGAACGTGAAATCTGATGTATCAAAGAGACAGAAGGCTTTTCTTATGCCATGACAGTCTCTCATCTACACCTCCAGGGGAGACTTTCCTGTATTTCCCATTCTCGAGTTTCTAAGAGACCACCAAACTCTGGGGTCCCAATTCTCGCAGTCTCCCCTGCAGTCACTCTTTCCACGGTCACCTCTGTATCTAACTCTTTTGCAGTCCTGGATCCCGAGGTCCCTACCTCGTCACCTCCTACTGTTCTGCAATCTGCATCTCACATGCAAGCTTCTATGTCTACACGACCTCGCACACCAGCTCATTCCCCTCGCCTCTCTACTTCTTGAAAGTCCAACAAATCCCCAAAGGGTAAATCTCTTTCATTTCTAGTCTCAGTACCTGGATCTTTACCTCTTATTCATTCTGTAGCAAGTGTGGAGGTCCATCCTCCCCCTTGTACAGTACACCTTCTTCTCCTGTCCCCTCCTATGTTTTTTCCTCTCCTGTCCCCTCCCAAACTTCTTCTCAAGTTACCTCTAACTTCTTGTGACCCCCCTACGCTGGTAAATTCTGTCATCAACCTGATCTTTACTCACCCTCTTCCTCCTATTTCCAATATTATTTCACATACGACATCCTTGTCCTTTGAAACTCTTTAAGCAATCACAGTGTTCCAACCCTTCACTGCTTATTCGTTTTCCACTGCCTCCAAATCATGGCTTATTTACAGTGGAATATCTGAGGCCTCAGAGGTAACTGGAGTGAGCTTCAGGTGTTGCTCTTCCCGTTTTTCCCTGTTTGTGTTTGTTTACAAGAACCCAAATCACGATCTGTTTATCCATCCCATCTCAGGCTATGTTTTATTATATTCATCGGATCCTTTTTTCAATGGAACCTTTAATGATAGTGCGTGCACTTTTTATATGCACCAGTATCCCATATCACCAGCTCTTTGCTCATACAGTGGACCCTCGACATTCAATACTAATCCGTTCCTGAGAGCTATCGAATGTCGAAAATATCGAAAGTTGAATTAATTTTCCCCATAAGAAATAATGGAAATCAAATTAATCTGTGCAAGACACCCAAAAGTATGAAAAAAAAAATTTACCACATGAAATATTAAGTTTAATGCAATAGAAAAATTACAATAACAACAATAACAATAGATTAATAACAATAGAATAATTGACACTTACCTTTAACCCTTTCAGGGTCCAAGGCCCAAATCTGGAGTCACGCACCAGTGTCCAAGAATTTTCAAAAAAAAAATTTGTTATTTTTTCTTATGAAATCGTAGAGAATCTTTTTGTGAAGGTAATAAAACAAAAAGTACGAAATTTGGTGGAAAATTGACGAAATTATGCTCTCGCGAATTTTGATGTGTCAGCGATATTTACGAATCGGCGATTTTGCCGACTTTGACTCCCATTTTAGGCCAATTACATTATTCCAATCAACCAAATTCTTAGCTATTTCACTAGTATTACTTCTATTCTATCGATTGAGCACAAGAAATCGCCAAGTCAACTGTTTCAACTACAAAATAAAGCGATCGGAAATTGTTAATTTGGCCAATTTAACACAAAGTTCAAAATATTCCAATTTCAAAATAGGGTCCAGAATAAACAATGTAGGTATTCCTGGAACTAAACTAACATTTCCTCTGTTCATTAGTTATGTTTTGAGGCTTTACAAATAAATTCCATTTTGAATTTTTATTCAAATAATGAATTTTTATTCACACCAAAAAATAGAAGATTCACTGTTATGCAATATTGTAATAATTGTATAAATATCATCACCACATTTGTGAATGTATATTAGACCCACCAGCTGGCATGTATAAGACGTGTGAGGTCGTTTGTTTACTCTTGAACATCGGCAAAAATTTAACATTTCCGCCACTTTGAGCTCAGTTTGAAGCCATTTCCAGTGCTAACACCAATCAAAATTATCTCTATTTCTATGATATGTCTTCCATTCTATCAAATGAGACTAAGAAATCACAAATACAACTATAAAAAACATACAAAAAAACACTGCAAAGTCGCTGTTTTAATCGAAAATCACGGTCTCAGTTTTTTTTCTCTCATTATACACAGTGTGCTGCAGGATCTGTTTTATGTGGTGCACACATACCACATAGATGTATTCTCTCATATCTAGGCCCAAATGTACCACTCACAGTTTATCAGAGTGAGCTGAGCTCATGGCGTAGATCTACGGTTTGGACACTCACCGTAAAGCCGTAGATCTACGGGACGGACCCTGAAAGGGTTAATGAAGATCTGGTGGTGATTGATGGGATGGGAGAAGGGGAGAGTGTGGATGGTGTTAGTGTTTAGAATGGGAATCCCCTTCCATTAGGACTTGAACTGGCAGCCTCACCATGCCTTACCACACTGTGTATGCCACTACGATTCTTAAATCTTTCAAACCAACCTTTGCTGGCCTTAAATTCACTCACATCACCATTAGTTGCAGGCAATTTCTTTACCAAATCATCATGCACTCTGACACACGCACTCCACTTTCATACTTTGCAATTATCTCTTTCTTCATTTCAATAGTCATTAGCACCTTTTTTCTCGAAGGGTTGGCACTAGAAGCTTTCTTGGGGCCCATGGTTACTTATTTTCCAGAAACAAGCACCAAAAACAGTGATAATATGGATAATATGGAATTTACCGAATGTATCCTTAGATGTGCGCACACTGGCTGGCTTGTAAACACTGGCACACACGGTGCAGTTCAGGCCACACATGGACACGTCTTGTACGAATCGTATAGAATGTCGGGTTTTCAATCGAATGTTGAGGCAAAATTTTTGCGTTAAAATGCATTGAATGTCGAATTTATCGAATGTCGATGCCATCGAATGTCGGGGGTCCACTGTACTTCACTGCAGCATGCATCTAGGTGAATAAGTGGTATACAGCCTGTTTTTTTGTAACACTCTCCTTCTCAGATGCAATCTTTTACCTGGTCTGTGCTCCCTGACTTACTTGACAGCAATCATTATCCACTCCCTCTTACTTCTCATTCGTATTCTCCACCCCTTCGTCACCCATGCTGGCAATCTGACTGAGCACATTGGGACCAGTTCTCACGTCAAACTGCTTTTAGTGAGGTTCCTTCTTCATCCTCTGTTGATGAGCTGTTACACCTATTCTTGGCCTCAGTTTTAACTGTGGTTTCAAATTGTATACTTCACACCTCAGGCAGGTACTCTCGGTTATTGCCATCTTTTTTGATCTTGAGAAGGCACATGAGACAACTTGGAGACATAACATCTTGACGACCCAAGCTCACTCCTTAGGCCTCTGAGGTAATCTGTCATTTTTACCTAAGACCTTCTTAACTGAGAGACATTTCCATGTTTGGGTTAATAATATGCTTTCCCTGGACTTTGTGCAAGCTGAAGGTGTCCCCCAGGAATGTGTCCTGAGCACTATGCTTTTTCTCATTGCTATAAATTATGTGGCATCCATTCTTCCATATAATATTTGGTCATCACTCTATGTTGATGACTTTGCTATAGCTTGTGCAAGCACTGACTGTTGCCTCATTGCAGTTTGTCTTGAGCATGCAGTCAACCATGTTTCCAATTGGGCCACTGCTCATGGGTTTAAATTTTCTAGTACTAAAACACACCAAATTACTTTCACTAGATGTTCTATCGTCTCAGAAAATCCATTGTACCTACATGGGTTGTATATCCCAGAACGTGATGCTGTCAGGCTTCTCAGCCTTCTGTTTGACCATGAACCCCTGGAAACCTCACATTACCTCCTTGAAGGCAACTTGTCATAGTTGTCTGAACCTCCTTAAAATCCTCGCTCATCTTTCATGGGGGGCTGATCATAGAACTTTTCTTCGACTGCATCCTGCCCTAATTTCATAGAAACTAGATTATGGCGACCTGATATATTCAGCTGCCTCTCCTGCAACTCTTTCTAGCCTTGATCCCATCCATCACCAGTGCTCAGTGCTTTTTGCTCTTCACCTGTTGAGAGCCTCTATTCAGAGGCAAATATTCCATCCTTGGCCGACTGCCATGATACTCAATGCCTCCGCTATTTTGTTTGCTCTCATAACCTTCACAATCCTCCCACATATAAGATGATAACGGATGTTAGTAGAAGTTCCTTAAATGTTCGTCTCCCTTGTTTATTCAGTCCCTTTTCTCTTCGTCTACATTCACTCTTGTTCTCTCTTCCGTTGCCACCTTTCTATGTTCATGTAGCATCTAACTTTTCCTTTTCCCTTTGAGAAGTTCCAATGGTTCATGTCTGTTCTTCTCCAATGCCATGTGCGAAAGCCCAAATACCTACGGTTAATTCACGCTCTTTTTCTTAATCACTTCCAGTCTCATTTTTATGTCATTGCAGTGTACACCGGTAGTTCCAAGTCTTCTGATGGTGTCGAATTTGCAGCAGTGTTTCTGAACAGCATCGTACAAGGGCATTTATTAGCCTTGGCTAGCATTTATACAGCTATATTGTATGCAGTTCTCATAGCACTTATATATATTGCATCTATGCCTGTGTTGCCAATTGTGGTAGTTTCAGACTCCCTTAGTGCTTTGTAGTCTATATGAAAATTTGATTCACCTCATCCCCTGGTTCTTCGTATCCCACTTTGGTTACACCGTATCTCCAGCAAGCAAAAAGATATTGTTTTTTGCTTGGTCCCCCGCCATGCTGACGAACAGGTCAATGAACAGACAGACACTGCTGCACGGTCAGCAGTACATGACCTCCCAGTTTCACATAGAGGTGTTCCATTCACAGACAATGTTGCAGTGATTTCTACCTACCGCAACTGTTGGTAACAACACTGGTCAGATATGCTACATAACAAATGGCATTCTATTAAGCCAAGTATAGGTTTCTGGCCATCTTCTTGCCATCACTGCCGAGGTTGGGAGACTACACTTTCCCATCTTTGCACTGGCCACACTCGTCTTATTCACGGGTATCTCATGGCGAGGTGCCCTGTTCCACTCTGTGAGAATTGTCAGGTTCCAGTTTCTGTTAGCCATATTCTGTTGGAGAGTGTACTCTATCAACGAGCACGCAGAACTTACCTCTGACGTCGTCACTGCTCTACTGCACTTACTTTATCTTCCCTCCTTTCTGATGGACCCTCCTTTAACCCAGACTCTCTCAATAACTTTTTGACAGCAACTGATTTACTGCACAAACTTTGATGCTGCTGCCTCTAGCACTCCTCACAGCCCTTTCTACCTCTCTCTCTTGCTAACCAATACCCTGTACCCTTCCCTGCCCTGCTGTGCTGAATGACTCTGGCAGGTTTAGCACATCATTTTTTATTATAATAAAAATCAATAAATCCTTAGTAAGTTCTCACTTAGATTATGAAGTTCAGTTCTGGTCTTCATACAACATAATGGATATAAATGCATTGGATAACATAAAGAATGATAAAATTAATTCACTGAAAGACATGATTGAAGCATTAAGTGAAAAATGGGAATAAATAAAGGAGAAATCGGATACTTTGGATATCCAGTCAAGACAAAACTTGATAAATGTTTTTAAATTATATAAGTTTAGATTCAGAAAGAATGATGAAAACTATTGGCTAGGTAATAAAGTTGTGAATGAGTCGAACAATCTGCCAAATACAGCTACTGAAGCTTAAAACTTGAGTAGTTTAAAAAGTAAGCTAGACAAATAAATGAATGATGACTCTTGGCTGAGTGGGACTTACACATTAGGGGTAAGTATGGTTATTGAAATTAAAATTTTGGGTAGCTTTGCAGTAGGATTGCTCAAATGCAGTAAGTTGGAATGACTGAAATGGAAAAGAACCCATCATGTAAGAGGCAGTAGGTCTACTTTGCAACTCCTATGGTGTCACTGACAAACTGGGATAAAAGACACTTTTATACAGCAATGAGTGGCTTAATTGTCACTTGAGACGTAACGTTTCCTTTAATAAATCACCTGAACTGTACACAAGTGTTTTTTTTCATAGTAAGCTGCTGCAGTGTTCCACCAGTCTTATGTTCTTAGGGTCTGTTACCTGAATATTTTGTACAATGTGCTCTGTATTGTCTGGCTTGGGAATAACAATAATTCCATGTTGAACCAAGTGGCGTAGAAGAACTTGTGCAGCACTCTTATTGTGGCTCTTGGCAATTTTTGTCACTACTGGATGCTCCAGAAGAGACGGATATTCACTGGTTCTGCAAGACAATTTACAAGAAATTTTAAAAAGAAAGAAGTATATTTTTTTATCTTAAAAATTGACAAAAAAAAATCAGTGTATTTCAATATGCTTCATCTAATTAAATAACTCACTATATTTCAGTGCATTAATTATTAAGTGTGAAAGAGTACAATACAATAACAATTTTAAAAGATATAAATACACACTGTACCTACTTCAATTTTAGGTAGGGAGCACCTAGAGGTGTATAAGCACAAACAGGGATTCCAAACTTCTGACATACACCTCTCAAATTTTTCTGCATGTGATATGCATGAACCTCCACTTGTAAGACAGCTGGTTGAATCCGTGCCACTGATGCAATTGAGAAAAACCTCAATCAGAAAAATTAGAAGATATCAATTGTGAATAATAGTTATTTGGTTTATGTAGTTAAATCAATAAAGCATAATAACTCAATATTACAAGTAAAACATTTTTTTTATCGCATCAACTGTTTGCTAACAAGGTAGGATACCCAGGAAACCCATTCATTGTCACTCAGTCCATATTATTTCTGTCAGACATGTGTAGATATCACAATTCAAATGACTCAGTTTGCATGATCTTTATCTCCAGAATGGAATGAAGCTGAAGATAAAGAGGAAGGATGGAAATGTGGAAACGACGAAGATCCAGGAGACTTCTGTGGAAACTTCCAACCCATTCTCTGTGCTGCCTGACAAATGTGAGTCGACTATGGGGAACGACATGACGAACTACATCAAGGAAGGTCGGAACATTGTGCTTGTTGGGGACAGATTAAGCACATGGAAAAGGCTTTCTGCTTGGAGGACAGGAGTAAGAGACAGAGGGATTGCTTTCTTGGGGCCAGGATGGATGATATTGTTAGCCGTCATAACATCACAAACAGTAATATGATAAATCCCATTATCTGCCTCAGTGCTGGAGGTAATGATGTCAGCAAGTATGGAAGTGAAGATTTAGGTACAACAAATATAGGACAGCAATAGATATAGTTAGGAAGAAAGGAGGGTGAACTGTTATATGTGGCATTTTGCCTAGAAGGAATGATGGAAATGAATAGCTGTCCAGAGCAATTGGTATTAATTGTGGCAGGATACTGTAAGAATAATGCAGTACCATTCATTGACAACTGGAACTACTTCTATGGCAGAAATGGCATGTATGCTAGGAATTGGGTATTCTTGTATAGGGCTAGTGTAAGTGATCCATCTAGTTCAGTGGAGGGTGTTGTTGGGCTTGAAACTATGAACTGTTAGAGGCAAAGGTTGTGGAAGGAAACAAATGATTGTGGAAATACTGATTAAGGCCTTCATATCCTAAATTTTAGGAATAACAATCATCACCTAACGCTGGGTAGATAACATAAATTGTGGAAAAGCAAAAATAACCAGGAAAAAGTGCAGAAGATAAACATCTTAACATAATTTACAGTAATAGTCAAAGCTCCAAGAAAAAAACTTAGCCATAATACCAACTTACCTCATAATTTGTAATATTTTACAATTAAGAATAAAACTAAGTATGCCCGAAATGCCTAGCCATGCTAAGCGTTCTAGTGGTATACTCTGTAATCACAATTTTACTACATGTAAACCAAACAATAACCAAATTTCTGTAAACTCAGCATTGTAATCCTTATAGAGAATAAACTTTGAATTTGAATTTGAATTTGAAGTAGGGGCCCAATACTGGACGTTGTTCTCGACTTTGATTTGGCATAGGAGAAGAAATACTTTGGGTTTCTTTCGATTTCATTTATGGCTTTTAGTTCTTCCCGCGATTCCTGACTCCTATAAGATTCCTTTAGCTTGAGTTCGATGCTTGCTATTTCTCTGACCAGTGTCTCCCTACGCATTTCAGATATATTGACCTCTTTTAGCCGCTCTGTTATTCTTTTCCGTCGCCTGTAAAGGGAGCGCCTGTCTCTTTTTATTTTACATCTACTCCTCCTTTTTCTTAGAGGAATAAGCCTTGTGCATACATCAAGTGCCACCAAGTTAATCTGTTCTAGGCATAAGTTGGGGTCTGTGTTGCTTAGTATATCTTCCCAGCTTATATCGGTTAGGACTTGGTTTACTTGGTCCCACTTTATGTTTTTGTTATTGAAGTTGAATTTGGTGAATGCTCCCTCGTGACTAGTCTCATTATGTTGGTCTGGGGCGCCACGCATACATGTCTGAACCTCAATTATGTTGTGATCTGAGTATATTGTTTTTGATATGGTGACATTTCTTATCAGATCATCATTGTTAGTGAAGATGAGGTCTAGTGTATTCTCCAGTCTAGTAGGCTCTATTATTTGCTGGTTTAAATTGAATTTTGTGCAGAGATTTAAAAGCTCGTGTGAGTGTGAGTTTTCATCAGAGCTGCCTCCTGGTGTTATTACTGCAACAATATTATTTGCTATATTCCTCCATTTTAGGTGCCTTAAGTTGAAATCCCCCAGGAGCAAGATGTTGGGTGCAGGAGCTGGAAGATTTTCCAGACAGTGGTCAATTTTTAACAGCTGTTCCTGGAATTGCTGGGATGTTGCATCCGGAGGCTTGTAGACTACCACAATGACTAGGTTTTGGTTCTCGACCTTTACTGCTAAAACTTCCACTACATCATTTGAGGCATTTAGCAGTTCTGTGCAAACAAGTGACTCTGCAATGTACAGGCCAACCCCCCCCCCCCCCCTTTTGCCTGTTCACTCTGTCACATCTGTATAGTTTGTAACCTGGGATCCATATTTCATTGTCCAAGTGATCCTTTATGTGGGTGTCAGTGAAAGCCGCGAACATTGCCTTTGCCTCTGCAAGCAGTCCACGGATGAAAGGTATTTTGTTGTTTGTTGCTGGCTTTAGACCCTGTATATTTGCAAAGAAGAATGTCATCAGACTGGTGGTATTGTTGGTACTGGGGGGGATTTTTTTTCCGGCATTAGTATCTGTATCTGTTGGTTTGGAGTGGAGGCCATCGACTGTGGTTCCACTCCAGGAATGACTGGATTTGGTGTACGATTTCTGCTATTTCCTGCCAGTTTTTTTTCCTTCCTGACACTAAAAAACCTCTCCCTCTTGAGTGACTGTGGCTACCCAGGTTTTCCCATGGCCTGGATGTTTTGTATCTTTTTGTACCCTTTAGATGGTGTGCCTGGCAATTTAAGTTATAGCACAGTCTTTCCTGTACTGAAGAGGTACACATTTCAGGGTGAAAAAGCTTACAGGAAGGGAGTTTGCATTTTCCTGTTGTCATATGGGCATGGCATTTTGTAGGGTGGTCATAGTTGCACGTTCCGTCTGTTTTTCCAGATTTCCCATGTCTGCAGATACCAAGTGCATAGTATGTGCACAGGCTTGGTTTCCGTTTGCCTTGGGTTTCTGTGACTGTATTCCCTGTTGGTGCATGTTTCCCTGTCTTATTCCTATCCTCCCTAGCACCAACAATGGAGCTCCCACCAGTTGTTTTTGGTAATATATCCTCACTATTGCTAGTGGAGTCCTCTTGTTTGCTATTTCCTGTGGTATTTCTAGTTTGCAATATTGGTTTTATCTTATCTTTGACTACACTTGCTTCCTCACTACGGCTCCTGTCCCCTATGAGGTCATTTATATGTATTCCTTCCTGCGTATAATTCCCGACTACCTGGACAAAATCTCCAGCTTCACCATTACTGTCTCCCAGGACAGCACCTCCAGCTTCACCATTACTGTCTCCCAGGACAGCACCTCCAGCTTCACCATTACTGTCTCCCAGGACAGCACCTCCAGCTTCACCATTACTGCTGAGAGAATGTTCACTTCTTCCAACACTTACTGCTGTACTGAGTGAACGTTCACTTCTCCCAACACTTACTGCTATACTGAGTGAATGTTCACTTCTCCCAACACTTATTGCTATACTGAGTGAATGTTCACTTCTCCCAACACTTACTGCTATACTGAGTGAATGTTCACTTCTCCCAACACTTACTGCTATACTGAGTGAATGTTCACTTCTCCCAACACTTACTGCTGTACTGAGTGAATGTTCGCTTCTCCCAACACTTACTGCTGCACTGAGTGAATGTTCACTTCTCCCAACACTTACTGCTATACTGAGTGAATGTTCACTTCTCCCAACACTTACTGCTGTACTGAGTGAATGTTCACTTCTCCCAACACTTACTGCTATACTGAGTGAATGTTCGCTTCTCCCAACACTTACTGCTGTACTGAGTGAATGTTCACTTCTCCCAACACTTACTGCTATACTGAGTGAATGTTCACTTCTCCCAACACTTACTGCTGTACTGAGTGAATGTTCACTTCTCCCAACACTTACTGCTGTACTGAGTGAATGTTCACTTCTCCCAACACTTACTGCTGTACTGAGTGAATGTTCACTTCTCCCAACACTTACTGCTGTACTGAGTGAATGTTCACTTCTCCCAACACTTACTGCTGTACTGAGTGACTGTTCACTTCTCCCAACACTTACTGCTGTACTGAGTGAATGTTCACTTCTCCCAACACTTACTGCTGTACTGAGTTAATGTTCACTTCTCCTAACACTTACTGCTGTATTGAGTGACTGTTCACTTCTCCCAACACTTACTGCTGTACTGAGTGACTGTTCACTTCTCCCAACACTTACTGCTGTACTGAGTGAATGTTCACTTCTCCCAACACTTACTGCTGTACTGAGTGGCTGTTCACTTCTCCCAACACTTACTGATGTACTGACTGACTGTTCACTTCTCCCAACACTTACTGATGTACTGACTGACTGTTCACTTCTCCCAACACTTACTGATGTACTGACTGACTGTTCACTTCTCCCAACACTTACTGCTGTACTGAGTGGCTGTTCACTTCTCCCAACACTTACTGCTGTACTGAGTGACTGTTCACTTCTCCCATCACTTACTGATGTACTGACTGACTGTTCACTTCTCCCATCACTTACTACTGTGCAATCTACATCTACAGGACCTTAAATTCCAATATTAACCTTGACCTAAAACGCTTTCTTGATAGTTGTGACAGGATCCACAGGCATAACACCAGACACAACATCTCTATGACATTCCCCATGTTTGACTAAACCTTTACAAAAATTCAATGTATTTCAAAGGACCAAAAATCTGGAACACCCTACCTGAAAACTCTAGAACTGCAGACACATTCATCACTTTCAAAACTACAGATAGAAAACATCTTATCTCCCTGATCCACCCCGACAACTAACTACATGTTAACCACCTGGTGGTTCACAATTACCCTCACTCACTCACCCACTGACTATAAACCCAGAGATACTAATCTTAATCTTAAAATAATAAATCCTAACTAGTCATAAGTTTGCCTATGATACTCCAATATAGACACTTTGTATTGTGCCAAAACAAAAGCATTCACATTGCTAAACTCACAAATTATGATGTAGTCACTTAGCCTTAATACCATAATCTGTAAGGATTTAATGTTAAGAATTAATCTAAGTCTGCTCGAAATGCCTAGCCATGCTAGGTGTCCTAGTGGCCCCCTCTGTAATTAGTATTTTATAACATGTAAACCACACAATACCCAAAACCTGTAAACCCCACATTGTAACCCTTATAGAGAATAAACTTGAATTGAATTGAATTGAACACTTACCTTTAACAATTCTCTCAATTTGCTGACTGTTGAAGTTTGAAAGTCCAATTGCTTTAGCTTTTCCGGCATCAACCTGTCAATAAATAAAAAAATAAATAGATAATATGATTGAAATTTTCTTAAAAACATCAAGGAATACCTTGAAAATAAGAAAAAAAGATATTGTTTTTGCCTGACATGAGAACATTGTTCAAAAATAGTTTGATAGCTTCAACAGTTTTACTGGGAATATTGCAAGTGATATAAATCATCCAAATCTTAATAAGGTTCTTGTTTCTTTTTTTTTCTTACAAGTTCTCTATACATGTATTAATAATTATAAGTTTCTCAACTCTGAAATTTCACTAATTTGGAGCTTATTTCCTCATGGTTGTTATTTTGCTATGTAATAATATATTATTCAATCCCTTAACACCTCTTCTCCAGTCAACATTTTGCTTGATTTGTTCTTAATTTACTTTTCTTCGGTAATTCCCTTTCTTCAGATATTAAACTTGTGCGATATAAAATTACAGTAATATAATTTGAAGCACTCTGGTACCTACGTTGGCCTTCCTTTGTGACAACGATTATTTTACTATATACCAGGTACGGTACTTTATTTTCTGTAGCTCTTCCTCTCTACAATATACTGATGAAATTATCCACTTCATTTCTAGTTATGAAGATCATAAAAGAATTCAATAAACTGATGATTACCATGATGATTTATGTCATATTTTACAATTTCAGTTATGGATCTGAGAGGAATAGACTTGGATAAGAACTTGGCCTGTTCATTTGATCCAAGTGATAACTGGTAGCGATAATCTGTGGATAAGTTGTGCATCACAGGTAAACTAAACAGGCGTACACTAAACAGCATAAACTAAACAGGAATGCTCTTCTGGCCAGGGAATCAGACGCTGAGAACGTAACAAGCAAGGCCCCCTTTTATGCTAGCATCTTGGCGACTAAAATGCCAAGAGCAAGGGGCTAGTAACCCCTTCTCCTGTATGTATTACTAAAGTTAAAAACGGAAACTTTTGTTTTTCTTTTTGGGTCACCCTGCCTTGGTGGGATACGGCCAGTTTGTTGAAAGATATATACTGTATATATATACAGTGGACCCTCACCTAACGAATGCATCGCATAACGTTAAATTCGCCTAACGGTACATTTTAACGCTAACATTTTGCCTCGGCTAACGCTAAAAAACTCGCCTAATGATATTCGTTCTCGGGTACCAATTAATATCATTAGGTGAGGGTCCACTGTATATATATATATATATATATATATATATATATAATGATCAGTTATGGAAGGAGAAAAGAAAATATGAATGTGTAAATTCAAGAATTATGTGGATTAAAGTAAAGGTTAGGTGCGAGAAGTGGGTCATAATAAGCGTGTATGCACCTGGAGAAGAGAGGAATGCAGAGGAGAGAGAGAGATTTTGGGAGATGTTAAGTGAATGTATAGGAGCCTTTGAACCAAGTGAGAGAGTAATTGTGGTAGGGGACCTGAATGCTAAAGTAGGAGAAACTTTTAGAGAGGGTGTGGTAGGTAAGTTTGGGGTGCCAGGTGTAAATGATAATGGGAGCCCTTTGATTGAACTTTGTATAGAAAGGGGTTTAGTTATAGGTAATACATATTTTAAGAAAAAGAGGATAAATAAGTATACAAGATATGATGTAGGGCGAAATGACAGTAGTTTGTTGGATTATGTATTGGTAGATAAAAGACTGTTGAGTAGACTTCAGGATGTACATGTTTATAGAGGGGCCACAGATATATCAGATCACTTTCTAGTTGTAGCTACACTGAGAGTAAAAGGTAGATGGGATACAAGGAGAATAGAAGCATCAGGGAAGAGAGAGGTGAAGGTTTATAAACTAAAAGAGGAGGCAGTTAGGGTAAGATATAAACAGCTATTGGAGGATAGATGGGCTAATGAGAGCATAGGCAATGGGGTCGAAGAGGTATGGGGTAGGTTTAAAAATGTAGTGTCAGAGCGCTCAGCAGAAGTTTGTGGTTACAGGAAAGTGGGTGCGGGAGGGAAGAGGAGCGATTGGTGGAATGATGTGAAGAGAGTAGTAAGGGAGAAAAAGTTAGCATATGAGAAGTTTTTACAAAGTAGAAGTGATGCAAGGAGGGAAGAGTATATGGAGAAAAAGAGAGAGGTTAAGAGAGTGGTGAAGCAATGTAAAAAGAGAGCAAATGAGAGAGTGGGTGAGATGTTATCAACAAATTTTGTTGAAAATAAGAAAAAGTTTTGGAGTAAGATTAACAAGTTAAGAAAGCCTAGAGAACAAATGGATTTGTCAGTTAAAAATAGGAGAGGAGAGTTATTAAATGGAGAGTTAGAGGTATTGGGAAGATGGAGGGAATATTTTGAGGAATTGTTAAATGATGATGAAGACAGGGAAGCTGTGATTTCGTGTATAGGGAAAGGAGGAAAAACATCTTGTAGGAGTGAGGAAGAGCCAGTTGTGAGTGTGGGGGAAGTTCGTGAGGCAGTAGGTAAAATGAAAGGGGGTAAGGCAGCCGGGATTGATGGGATAAAGATAGAAATGTTAAAAGCAGGTGGGGATATAGTTTTGGAGTGGTTGGTGCAATTATTTAATAAATGTATGGAAGAGGGTAAGGTACCTAGGGATTGGCAGAGAGCATGCATAGTTCCTTCGTATAAAGGCAAAGGGGATAAAAGAGAGTGCAAAAAGTATAGGGGGATAAGTCTGTTGAGTATACCTGGCAAAGTGTATGGTAGAGTTATTATTGAAAGAATTAAGAGTAAGACGGAGAATAGGATAGCAGATGAACAAGGAGGCTTTAGGAAAGGTAGGGGGTGTGTGGACCAGGTGTTTACAGTGAAACATATAAGTGAACAGTATTTAGATAAGGCTAAAGAGGTCTTTGTGGCATTTATGGATTTGGAAAAGGCATATGACAAGGTGGATAGGGGGCAATGTGGCAGATGTTGCAGGTGTATGGTGTAGGAGGTAGGTTACTGAAAGCAGTGAAGAGTTTTTACGAGGATAGTGAGGCTCAAGTTAGAGTATGTAGGAAAGAGGGAAATTATTTCCCAGTAAAAGTAGGCCTTAGACAAGGATGTGTGATGTCACCGTGGTTGTTTAATATATTTATAGATGGGGTTGTAAGAGAAGTAAATGCGAAGGTCTTGGCAAGAGGCGTGGAGTTAAAAGATAAAGAATCACACATAAAGTGGGAGTTGTCACAGTTGCTCTTTGCTGATGACACTGTGCTCTTGGGAGATTCTGAAGAGAAGTTTCAGAGATTGGTGGATGAATTTGGTAGGGTGTGCAAAAGAAGAAAATTGAAAGTGAATACAGGAAAGAGTAAGGTTATGAGGATAACAAAAAGATTAGGTGATGAAAGATTGGATATCAGATTGGAGGGAGAGAGTATGGAGGAGGTGAATGTATTCAGATATTTGGGAGTGGACGTGTCAGCGGATGGGTCCATGAAAGATGAGGTGAATCATAGAATTAATGAGGGGAAAAGGGTGAGTGGTGCACTTAGGAGTCTGTGGAGACAAAGAACTTTGTCCTTGGAGGCAAAGAGGGGAATGTATGAGAGTATAGTTTTACCAACGCTCTTATATGGGTGTGAAGCATGGGTGATGAATGTTGCAGCGAGGAGAAGGCTGGAGGCAGTGGAGATGTCATGTCTGAGAGCAATGTGTGGTGTGAATATAATGCAGAGAATTCGTAGTTTGGAAGTTAGGAGGAGGTGCGGGATTACCAAAACTGTTGTCCAGAGGGCTGAGGAAGGGTTGTTGAGGTGGTTCGGACATGTGGAGAGAATGGAGCGAAACAGAATAACTTCAAGAGTGTATCAGTCTGTAGTGGAAGGAAGGCGGGGTAGGGGTCGGCCTAGGAAAGGTTGGAGGGAGGGGGTAAAGGTGGTTTTGTGTGCGAGGGGCTTGGACTTCCAGCAGGCATGCGTGAGCGTGTTTGATAGGAGTGAATGGAGAAAAATGGTTTTTAATACTTGACGTGCTGTTGGAGTGTGAGCAAAGTAACATTTATGAAGTGGTTCAGGGAAACCGGCAGTCTGGACTTGGGTCCTGGAGATGGGAAGTACAATGTCTGCACTCTGAAGGAGGGGTGTTAATGTTGCAGTTTAAAAACTGTAGTGTAAAGCACCCTTCTGGCAAGACAGTGATGGAGTGAATGATGGTGAAAGTTTTTCTTTTTCGGGCCACCCTGCCTTGGTGGGAATCGGCCAGTGTGATAATAAAAAAAAAATATATAATATATATATATATATATATATATATATATATATATATATACATGTACATATACATACATGTATGTATATATATATATACATATATATATATATATATATATATATATATATATATATATATATATATATATACAGTGAACCCTCGCCTAACGCTATTAATCCGTTCCTGAGAGCTCAATGTTAGGCGAAATTATCGTTAGGCGAATTAATTTTCCCCATAAGAAATAATGGAAATCAAATTAATCCGTTCATGACACCCCAAAGTATGAACAAAAAACTTTTTTTACCACATTGAAATATTAATTTTAATACACACAAACTGAAGAAGACATGCACAGTTACATGACACTTACCTTTATTGAAGATCTGGTGATGACTTATGGGATGGGAGGAGGGGAGAGTGTTGATGGTGTTAGTGTTTAGAAGGGGAATCCCCTTCCATTTGGACTTGAGGTGGCAAGTCCTTTTCCAGGGTTACTTCCCTTCTTCTTTTAATGCTACTAGGACCAGCTTGAGAGTCACTGGACCTCTGTTGCACAACATATCTGTCCATAGAGGCCTGTACCTCCCGTTCCTTTATGACATTCCTAAAGTGTTTCACAACATTGTCAGTGTAATAGTCACCAGCATGGCTTGCAATAGCTGTGTGAGGGTGATTTTCATCAAAAAAGGTTTGCACTTTAAGCCACATTGCACACATTTCCTTAATCTTTGAAGTAGGCAACTTCCTCAATTTCTCTATCCCCTCCTCTGAAGCAGTTTCCTAATGTGTGGCCTCTTGCTGTTGAAGATGATCTAGCAGCTCGTCAGTGGTTAGTTGTTCATTGTCCTCCTCCACCAACTCTTCCACATCCTCCCCACTAACCTCCAACCCCAAGGACTTCCCCAATGAAACAATGGATTCCTCAACTGGCATAGGATTCCCAGGGTTAGCCTCAAACCCTTCAAAATCCCTTTGGTCTACACATTCTGGCCACAGCTTCTTCCAAGCAGAGTTCAAGGTCCTCTTAGTCACTTCCTCCCAAGCCTTACCTATAATGTTTACACAATTGAGGATGCTAAAGTGATCTCTCCAAAACTCTCTTAGAGTCAATTGAGTTGCTGAGGTCACTACAAAGCACCTTTCAAACATAGCTTTTGTGCAGAGTTTTTTGAAGTTTGCAATGACCTGCTGGTCCATGGGCTGCAGGAGAGGCGTAGTATTAGGAGGCAAAAACTTCACCTTAATGAAGCTCATTTCCGCAGAAAGTCGCTCTGCCACGTCTGAAGGATGACCAGGAGCATTGTCTAATACCAGGAGGCACTTAAGGTCTAATTTCTTTGCAATTAGGTAATTTTTTCACAGTGGGGGCAAATGCATGGTGTAACCAGTCATAGAAAAAGTCCCTAGTGACCCATGCCTTACTGTTTGCCCTCCACAGCACACACAAATTAGCCTTGAGGACATTGTTTTTCCTGAACACTCTGGGAGTTTCAGAGTGATACACCAATAAAGGCTTCACTTTGCAATCACCACTAGCATTGGCACACATCAAAAGAGTAAGCCTGTCTTTCATAGGCTTATGTCCTGGGAGTGCCTTTTCCTCCTGAGTAATGTACATCCTGTTTGGCATTTTCTTCCAAAACAGGCGTGTTTCGTCACAATTAAACACTTGTTCAGGTTTCAGTCCTTCACTGTCTATGTACTCCTTGAATTCCTGCACATATTTTTCAGCCATTTTGTGGTCCGAACTGGCAGCCTCACCATGCCTTATCACACTATGTATGCCACTACGATTCTTAAATCTCTCAAACCAACCTTTGCTGGCCTTAAATTCAGTCACATCATCACTAGTTGCAGGCATTTTTCTAATTAAATTGTCATGCAACTTCCTAGCCTTTTCACATATGATCGCTTGAGAGATGCTATCTCCTGCTATCTGTTTTTCGTTTATCCACACCAATAACAGTCTCTCAACATCTTCTATCACTTGCAATCTCTGTTTTGAAAACAAAGTTGCACCTTTGGCAAGAACAGCTTCCTTGATTGCCGTTTTCTTGGCCACAATAGTAGCGATGGTTGATTGAGGTTTTGTGTACAACCTGGCCAGCTCGGAGACATGCACTCCACTTTCATACTTAGCAATGATCTCTTTCTTCATATCCATAGTAATTCTCACTCTTTTTGCTGTAGGGTTGGCACCAGAAGCTTTCTTGGGGCCCATGGTGACTTATTTTGCAGGTGCAATCACTAAAAAGGCTGTGATAATATGAAATGTTCCGATTGTATGCTTGGAAGCGACCACGGTGGCTGGCTTGTAAACACTGGCACCCACGGAACAAGTGAGGTGGGCTCAGGCCGCACGTGGATGTGTGTCGAACAAACCGCGTTGAGCGAGCTTTCTAGCGCTAGCCGAGGCAAAATTTTTGCATTAAAATGTATCGCTATGCGGATTTAACGTTATGCGATGCGTTTGTTAGGCGAGGTTCCACTGTATATATATATATATATATATATATATATATATATATATATATATATATATATATATATATACATATACATATATATATATATATCTATATATATATATATCTATATACAGTGGACCCCCGGTTAACGATATTTCTTCACTCCAGAAGTATGTTCAGGTGCCAGTACTGACCGAATTTGTTCCCATAAGGAATATTGTGAAGTAGATTAGTCCATTTCAGACCCCCAAACATACACGTACAAACGCACTTACATAAATACACTTACATAATTGGTCGCATTCGGAGGTGATCATTATGCGGGGGTCCACTGTATATGATGGCGGAATCAGGCCCATTGCAGTGGGTAACACCCTTTGGCGCCTAGTCGCCAAGGCTGCAGTAAGAAGGGTGAGTCAAGAGGCTGCTGCAATGCTGAAACCAACTCAGCTCGGTTTCGGCGTTCAACAGGGCTGTGAAGCAGCTGCCCATGCAGCACGAGTATATATCAAAAACATGTCCTGTGAAAAAGCCTTGGTCAAATTGGACTTTGCCAATGCTTTCAACTCAGTCAGAAGAGATGCTGCTCTCCAAGCAGTTTATAGAAACTTCCCTTCCCTTTATCCCTTCATAGAATCGTGTTATAGTGTGACTTCCAAACTATTGTTTGGGGACCATGAAATTGACTCGTGTGAGGGCGTGCAACGGGGGGACCCTCTCGCCCCCTTTCTATTTTGTTTGGTCATCAAGGAAGTCACGGAGGCACTCTCCAGCGAACTCAATATCTGGTTCCTGGATGACGGTATCCTAGCTGGCACAACAGAATCTCTCCTAGAGGACATCAGTAAAATTAAAGACATGGGAGAAAGCCTGGGCCTTTCTTTAAACCCCACCAAATGTGAAATAGTTTCTACCAATCAACAGATGATCCAGAATATTAGTGCCGTTTTACCAGGAGCACGAGCCATTGATCCAGCCAATAGCACTCTCCTCGGTGCTCCTCTTGGGTCCAATGCCATCGATCTGATCCTAGGAAAAAAAGTCTCAGACCTCCGAACGATGGAAAGCAGGATGAAAGGCATTGACACACGATGCCTTCTACCTACTCACCAGGTGCCTGTCAATCCCAAAACTTACCTATTTTCTGAGATGCTCCCCAGCCTTCAGCAGTCCAAAACTCAAGGAATATGACTCTCTCCTGAAGGCCATGCTAGAGAGTGTATTGAATCTTTCCCTTGACGATGGACAGTGGTTGCAAGCCTCACTTCCGGTCAGGCTTGGAGGGCTAGGAGTATGCAGATCCTCCCAGATTGCTCTGCCAGCTTTCCTATCCTCTTCCATTGCATCAAACGAGTTGATAAGACAAATTCTTCCTGACACCCTCAGTGACTCAGCAGGAATAGAAGACCCTAGCTATGCCAGTGCCATCACCGAATGGGAGACTCTTGCTGCTCCAGCACCAAACCCTAGTGCAGCACTGGCTCACAAACAGTCAAGCTGGGATGGCCCAATTGCTGAAAAGGTGCTTGCCAACATGCTCAGGGCTGCAACATCAGATAGGGAGATTGCCAGTCTCCAGGCTGTGAGTGCACCTCACTCCGGGGACTTCCTCCAAACAGTTCCCATATCGGCAATGGGAACGCGACTCGACCCTAAGACCCTCCGTATTGCAGTGGCTCTGCGCCTTGCTGCCCCAATTCACACAGAAATATGTGTATTTGCGGCGAAGTGCAAGCAAACCAATA
The DNA here is from genome assembly GCF_038502225.1 of Cherax quadricarinatus. NCBI lineage: Eukaryota > Metazoa > Arthropoda > Malacostraca > Decapoda > Parastacidae > Cherax > Cherax quadricarinatus. Next base: position 2,282,127 of record NC_091353.1, on the reverse strand, counting down.
CGGTCTACATGGTCTTAACTGTTCCAAAACCAAGGGCTGGCATGCAAGACACAATGAGGTCAACGACATCATTAAGAGAACCCTTGCTACAGCTGGATGCCCTGCCGAGAGGGAGCCACGATCACTTGCAGCAAACAATACCCACAACCCAGCAAACCGCCCCGACAGGATCACCATCTATCCTTGGAAGAATGGCAAGCTCTTAGCATGGGACTATACCTGTGTGTCCACACTGGCTGACACCTATATCCATCACAGTGTGGGGCGACAGGGAGGAGCTGCTGACCACAGGGAGGAGTACAAGATCAGCAAGTACAGGGACATTAGCCAACAGTATCAATTTGTCCCAGTGGGATCAGAGACCTTGGGATCATGGGGAAAAAATGCCACACGTTTCCTTAAAGAATTGGGTTCCAGACTCATCGACACCACCAGGGACCCAAGGGCAGCCACTTTCATGTTCCAGCGCCTCAGCATCGCCATCCAGAGGGGAAATGCTTGCTGCATACTTGGCTCACGTCCAGCCTCGGAGGAGCTGGAGGAAATTCATGATCTTTGATACATTGTGCCATTGTATCCATGTTTGTTTTTTTCTGTAAATGTATTTTGTTTATTAATAAATGTTCACATAGAATAAAAAATATATAGGGGGTGATAGGAGAAGAAAATATTCAAACAGCTCCGGGGAGAACCTTGAGTTTAGCCTGAGGTACGTTTATTGTCTTCTCTGAGGATGAGGGTCCCCATTCCAGCTATAGTGGTGGTACTTCCCTAAATATATATATATATATATATATATATATATATATATATATATATATATATATATATATATATATATATATATATATATATATATATATATATATATATATATATATATATATATATATATATTTTCAAGGTTGTTTTTTTTTTTCTCAACAAGTCGGCCGTCTCCCACCGAGGCAGGGTGACCCAAAGAGAAAGAAAATCCTCAAAAAGAAAATACTTTCATCATCATTCAACACTTCACCTCACTCACACATAATCACTGTTTTTGCAGGGGTGCTCAGAACACAACAGTTTAGAAGCATATAGTACATATAAAGATACACATATCCCTCCAAACTGCTAATATCCCGAACCACTCCTTTAGAGTGCAGGCATTGTACTTCCCATTTCCAGGACTCAAGTCCAGCTAAATAAAAATAACCGGTTTCTCTGAATCCCTTTCCCCTCAAGGAAGGTTCCTTGATGTTGGTGAGGGGCTCTTGATTTAGGGAATTGGATCTGTGCTCCAGTTTCCCAAATTAAGCCTGAATGCCTTCCACATCCCCCCCCCCCAGGCGCTGTATAATCCTCTGGGTTTAGCGCTTCCCCCTTGATTATTATAATAATAATAATCTGAATCCCTTCACTAAATATTACCCTGCTCACACTCCAACAGATCTTCAGGTCCCAAATACCATTCGTCTCCATTCACTATCGAACTCGCTCATGCACGCCTGCTGGAAGTCCAAGCCCCTTGCCCACAAAACCTCCCTTACCCCTTCCTTCCAACCTTTTCGAGGACGACCCCTACCCCGCCTTTCTTCTCCTACAGATTTAAATGCTCTCCATGTCATTCTACTTTGATCCATTCTCTCTAAATGACCAAACCACCTCAACAACCCCCTCTTCAGCCCTCTGACTAATACTTTTATTAACTCCACACCTTCTCCTAATTTCCACACTCCGAATTTTCTGCATAATATTTACACCACACATTGCCCTTAGACAGGACATCTCCACTGCCTCCACCCCTCAAGGAAGGTTCCTTGATGTTGGTGAGGGGCTCTTGATTTAGGGAATTGGATCTGTGCTCCAGTTCCCCGAATTAAGCCTGAATGCCTTCCACATCCCCCCCCAGACGCTGTATAATCCTCCGGGTTTAGCGCTTCCCCCTTGATTATAATAATAATAATCCACTGCCTCCAACCGCCTTCTCGCTGCTGCATTCACAACCCAAGCTTCACACCCATATAAGAGTGTTGGCACTACTATACTTTCATACATTCCCTTCTTTGCCTCCACAGATAACGTTTTTTGACTCCACTTATACCTCAACGCACCACTCACCTTTTTTCCCTCATCATTTCTATGATTAACCTCATCCTTCATAAATCCATCCACTGACACGTCAACTCCCAAGTATCTGAAAACATTCACTTCTTCCATACTCCTCCTCCCCAATTTGATATCCAATTTTTCTTTATCTATATCATTTGATACCCTCATCACCTTACTCTTTTCTATGTTCACTTTCAACTTTCTACCTTTACACACACTCCCAAACTCATCCACTAACCTTTGCAATTTTTCTTTAGAATCTCCTATAAGCACAGTATCATCAGCAAAAAGTAACTGTCACTTCCCATTTTGTATTTAATTCCCCATAATTTAATCCCACCCCTCTCCCGAACACCCTAGCATTTACTTCTTTTACAACCCCATCTATAAACATATTAAACAACCATGGTGACATTTCACATCCCTGTCTAAGACCTACTTTTACCAGGAAGTATTCTCCCTCTCTTGTACACACCCTAACCTGAGCCTCACTATCCTCATAAAAACTCTTTACAGCATTTAGTAACTTACCACTTATTCCATATACATACTTGCAACATCTGCCACATTGCTCCCCTATCCACTCTATCATATGCCTTTTCTAAATCCATAAATGCAATAAAAACTTCCCTACCTTTATCTAAATACTGTTCACATATATGCTTCAATGTAAACACTTGATCTACACATCCCCTATCCACTCTGAAACCTCCTTGCTCATCCACAATCCTACATTCTGCCTTACCTCTAATTCTTTCAATAATAACCCTACAGTACACTTTTCCTGGTATACTCAGTAAACTTATTCCTCTATATATTTTACAATCTCTTTTGTCCCCCTTCCCTGTATATAAGGGGACTATACACGCTCTCCGCCAATCCCTAGGTACCTTCCCCTCTTTCATACATTTATTAAACAAAAATACCAACCACTCCAACACTATATATACAGTGGAGCCTCTACTTACAAGTTTAATCCGTTCCATGACCTTGCTCACAACTGGATTTGCTCATTCGTAAAGTCACTTTTCCTCATTTAAATTAACTGAAATGGAATTAATTCGTTCCAGTGGAATTCCAGGCACGAGAAAATACTTTAATAATTTCCCTAATATCAACTCTACACAATTCATGTAATATGATATAGTAAACAATATTAATAACATAGAAATATGACATATACACTAGAATGAATAAAATACATGTCATTAGGTATGTGGCTAGTGGTGGTGACAGCAGCCATTGTTGTTGGGGTTTATAGGGCCACCACAGCGGCCATTCCTACTCCTGACTACATGTGTAGAGAACCTAGGATAACCCAAAAAAGTCAGAGTGACTTATAAGTGATACACTCTTAATGCTTCACTTAATTGCTCAACTCTTAATGCTACACTTAATTGCAGGCTTAGCGCTTCTTTTTGATTATAATAATAATAATAATTTCTAGGTAGTAGGTTGGTAGACAGCAACCACCCAGGGAGGTACTACCGTCCTGCCAAGTGAGTGTAAAACGAAGCCTGTGATTGTTTTACATGATGGTAGGATTGCTGATGTCTTTTGTCTGTCTCATAAATATGCAAGATTACAGGCATGTCTTGCTACTTCTACTTACACTTAGGTCACACTACACATACATGTACACATTTATTTATACACACTCATCTGAGTTTTCTTTGATTTTATCTTAATAGTTCTTGGTCTTATTAATTTTCCTTTTATATCCATGGGGAAGTGGAATAAGAATCTTTCCTCCGTAAGCCATGCGTGTTGTAAAAGTCAACTAAAATGCCGGGAACAATGGGCTAGTAACCCCTTTTCCTGTAAAGATTACTAAAAAGAATAAGAAGAAGAAAATTGTCAAAGTGGGAAGTCTGAATGTGCGTGGATGTTGTGCAGATGATAAGAAAGAGATGATTGTGGATGTTATGAATGAGAAGAAGCTGGATGTCCTGGCTTTAAGTGAAACAAAGCTGAAGGGGGTGGGAGAGTTTCAGTGGAGAGGAATAAATGGGATTAGGTCAGGGGTTTCAAATAGAGTTAGAGCTAAAGAAGGAGTAGCAATAATGTTGAAGGATAAGCTATGGCAGGAAAAGAGGGACTATAAATGTATTAATTCAAGGATTATGTGGAGTAAAATAAAGATTGGATGTGAAAAGTGGGTTATAATAAGCGTGTATGCACCTGGAGAAGAGAGAAGTGTAGAGGAGAGAGAGAGATTTTGGGAAATGTTGAGTGAATGCGTGGGGAGTTTTGAATCAAGTGTGAGAGTAATGGTGGTTGGGGATTTTAATGCTAAAGTGGGTAAAAATGTTATGGAGGGAGTAGTAGGTAAATTTGGGGTGCCAGGGGTAAATGTAAATGGGGAGCCTTTAATTGAGCTATGTGTAGAAAGAAATTTGGTAATAAGTAATACATATTTTATGAAAAAGAGGATAAATAAATATACAAGGTATGATGTAGCACGTAATGAAAGTAGTTTATTAGATTATGTATTGGTGGATAAAAGGTTGATGGGTAGGCTCCAGGATGTACATGTTTATAGAGGGGCAACTGATATATCGGATCATTATTTAGTTGTAGCTACAGTTAGAGTAAGAGGTAGATGGGAAAAGAGGAAGGTGGCAACAACAAGTAAGAGGGAAGTGAAAGTGTATAAACTAAGGGAGGAGGAAGTTCGGGTGAGATATAAGCGACTATTGGCAGAAAGGTGGGCTAGTGCAAAGATGAGTAGTGGGGGGGTTGAAGAGGGTTGGAATAGTTTTAAAAATGCAGTATTAGAATGTGGGGCAGAAGTTTGTGGTTATAGGAGGGTGGGGGCAGGAGGAAAGAGGAGTGATTGGTGGAATGATGAAGTAAAGGGTGTGATAAAAGAGAAAAAGGTAGCTTATGAGAGGTTTTTACAAAGCAGAAGTGTTATAAGAAGAGCAGAGTATATGGAGAGTAAAAGAAAGGTAAAGAGAGTGGTGAGAGAGTGCAAAAGGAGAGCAGATGATAGAGTGGGAGAGGCACTGTCAAGAAATTTTAATGAAAATAAGAAAAAATTTTGGAGTGAGTTAAACAAGTTAAGAAAGCCTAGGGAAAATATGGATTTGTCAGTTAAAAACAGAGTAGGGGAGTTAGTAGATGGGGAGATGGAGGTATTGGGTAGATGGCGAGAATATTTTGAGGAACTTTTAAATGTTAAGGAAGAAACAGAGGCAGTAATTTCATGCACTGGTCAGGGAGGTATACCATCTTTTAGGAGTGAAGAAGAGCAGAATGTAAGTGTGGGGGAGGTACGTGAGGCATTACGTAAAATGAAAGGGGGTAAAGCAGCTGGAACTGATGGGATCATGACAGAAATGTTAAAAGCAGGGGGGGATATAGTGTTGGAGTGGTTGGTACTTTTGTTTAATAAATGTATGAAAGAGGGGAAGGTACCTAGGGATTGGCAGAGAGCATGTATAGTCCCTTTATATAAAGGGAAAGGGGACAAAAGAGACTGTAAAAATTATAGAGGAATAAGCTTACTGAGTATACCAGGAAAAGTGTACGGTAGGGTTATAATTGAAAGAATTAGAGGTAAGACAGAATGTAGGATTGCGGATGAGCAAGGAGGTTTTAGAGTGGGTAGGGGATGTGTAGATCAGGTGTTTACATTGAAGCATATATGTGAACAGTATTTAGATAAAGATAGGGAAGTTTTTATTGCATTTATGGATTTAGAAAAGGCATATGATAGAGTGGATAGAGGAGCAATGTGGCAGATGTTGCAAGTATATGGAATAGGTGGTAAGTTATTAAATGCTGTAAAGAGTTTTTATGAGGATAGTGAGGCTCAGGTTAGGGTGTGTAGAAGAGAGGGAGACTACTTCCCGGTAAAAGTAGGTCTTAGACAGGGATGTGTAATGTCACCATGGTTGTTTAATATATTTATAGATGGGGTTGTAAAGGAAGTAAATGCTAGGGTGTTTGGGAGAGGGGTGGGATTAAATTATGGGGAATCAAATTCAAAATGGGAATTGACACAGTTACTTTTTGCTGATGATACTGTGCTTATGGGAGATTCTAAAGAAAAATTGCAAAGGTTAGTGGATGAGTTTGGGAATGTGTGTAAAGGTAGAAAGTTGAAAGTGAACATAGAAAAGAGTAAGGTGATGAGGGTGTCAAATGATTTAGATAAAGAAAAATTGGATATCAAATTGGGGAGGAGGAGTATGGAAGAAGTGAATGTTTTCAGATACTTGGGAGTTGACGTGTCGGCGGATGGATTTATGAAGGATGAGGTTAATCATAGAATTGATGAGGGAAAAAAGGTGAGTGGTGCGTTGAGGTATATGTGGAGTCAAAAAACGTTATCTATGGAGGCAAAGAAGGGAATGTATGAAAGTATAGTAGTACCAACACTCTTATATGGGTGTGAAGCTTGGGTGGTAAATGCAGCAGCGAGGAGACGGTTGGAGGCAGCGGAGATGTCCTGTTTAAGGGCAATGTGTGGTGTAAATATTATGCAGAAAATTCGGAGTGTGGAAATTAGGAGAAGGTGTGGAGTTAATAAAAGTATTAGTCAGAGGGCAGAAGAGGGGTTGTTGAGGTGGTTTGGTCATTTAGAGAGAATGGATCACAGTAGAATGACATGGAAAGCATATAAATCTATAGGGGAAGGAAGGCGGGGTAGGGGTCGTCCTCGAAAGGGTTGGAGAGAGGGGGTAAAGGAGGTTTTGTGGGTAAGGGGCTTGGACTTCCAGCAAGCGTGCGTGAGCGTGTTAGATAGGAGTGAATGGAGACGAATGGTACTTGGGACCTGACGATCTGTTGGAGTGTGAGCAGGGTAATATTTAGTGAAGGGATTCAGGGAAACCGGTTATTTTCATATAGTCGGACTTGAGTCCTGGAAATGGGAAGTACAATGCCTGCACTTTAAAGGAGGGGTTTGGGATATTGGCAGTTTGGAGGGATATGTTGTGTATCTTTATATGTTTATGCTTCTAGACTGTTGTATTCTGAGCACCTCTGCAAAAACAGTGATAATGTGCGAGTGTGGTGAAAGTGTTGAATGATGATGAAAGTATTTTCTTTTTGGGGATTTTCTTTCTTTTTTGGGTCACCCTGCCTCGGTGGGAGACGGCCGACTTGTTTAAAAAAAAAAAAAAAAAAAAAAAATAATAATACACTTAATTGCTACACTCTTAATACTACACTTTGCCACAGCTCCCTCATGATGTCTGCCACTTCTGCTTCATGTTGTCTGCAACTGCTACCTCATATTGTCTGTCACTGTTGCTTCATGTTGTCTGCCACTGCTACTTCATATTGTCTGCCACTGCTACCTCATATTGCCTGCCACTGTTGCTTCATGTTGTCTGCCACTGTTGCTTCATGTTGTCTGCCACTGCTGCTTCATGTTGTCTGCCACTGCTACTTCATATTGTCTGCCACTGCTACCTCATGATGTCTGCCACTGCTGCTTCATGTTGTCTGTCACTGCTGCTTCATGTTGTCTGCCACTGCTACCTCATATTGTCTGCCACTGCTACCTCATGATGTCTGCCACTGCTGCTTCATGTTGTCTGTCACTGCTGCTTCATGTTGTCTGCCACTGCTACTTCATATTGTCTGCCACTGCTACCTCATGATGTCTGCCACTGCTGCTTCATGTTGTCTGCCACTGCTACCTCATATTGTCTGCCACTGTTGCTTCATGTTGTCTGCCACTGCTACCTCATGATGTCTACCACTGCTGCTTCATGTTGTCTCTCACTGCTGCTTCATGTTGTCTGCCACTGCTACTTCATGTCTGCTACTGCTACCTCATGATGTCTGCCACTGCTGCTTCATGTTGTCTGCCACTGCTGCTTCATGTTGTCTGCCACTGCTGCTTCATGTTGTCTGCCACTGTTGCTTCATGTTGTCTGCCACTGCTGCTTCATGTTGTCTGCCACTGCTGCTTCATGTTGTCTGTCACTGCTACCTCATGATGTCTGCCACTGCTGCTTCATGTTGTCTGCCACTGCTGCTTCATGTTGTCTGCCACTGCTACCTCATGATGTCTACCACTGATGCCACCAAAGAATCGAACATTTCTGCTATTTTGAGCTCAATTTCAAGGTACTTTTTATCGTGAAACCAATTAAAATCATATTTGTTTTTGTAGTATATCTTCCATTCTATCACATGAGACCAAATAAAATGAGAATACAACCATAAAAACCATACGAAAATATACCGCTAAGGGGAGGTTAATGGCTGAGAAGTGAACTCTGTTATTTAGTGTCCAATTTCTTTCATTTTTGGTGTACGTTAAGAAGCATCTTTTCAGCATACATTGCCCAAGTTTCAATAAGATAGTCCAACAAACAACTGAGATCCAATTCCCTAGATCAAGAGCAAGAGCCCCCTCACCAGTGTCAATTAACCTCCCTTGAGGCCCACTCGCATCTGGAAATTTTGCTTGCGTCTGGAAGCAAAAAATCAACTGAGCAGCTGCTCATATCTGGAAAAACTTGTGGTAGACAGCATCCGCCCAGGGAGGTACTACCATCCTGCCAAGTGAGTGTGAAACGAAAGCCTGTAATTGTTTTACATGATGGTAGGATTGCTGGTGTCTTTTGTCTGTCTCATAAGCATGCAAGATTACACGTACATCTTGCTACTTCTTCTTACACTTAGGTCACACTACACATACATGTACAAGCATATATACACACACCCCTCTGGGTTTTCTTCTATTTTCTTTCTAGTTCTTGTTCCTGTTTATTTCCTCTTATCTCCATGGGGAAGTGGAACAGAATTCTTCCTCCATAAGCCATGCGTGTCGTAAGAGGCGACTAAAATGCCGGGAGCAAGGGCCTAGTAACCCCTTCTCCTGTATAAATTACTAAATTTAAAAAGAGAAACTTTTGTTTTTCTTTTTGGGCCACCCTGTCTTGGTGGGATTCGGCCAGTTTGTTGAAAAAAAAAAAAATATGCAAACAATAGCACACACGCAATCTTAACTATGCAAGACAAGCCACAGGAGGATGGGGGGATGGAAATCTTTAACTCGAGTAGTTTCACACTTCTCAGTGCATCATCAGGAGCTATGTAATGTTGCAAGAGAGCAAGTAAAGCAGGGGGAGTGTTCTCAGAGTAGAATAGTGCAGGTGTGTCACCAGCCACAGCTTCTCTCATAATGAAACATTGCTGCAATAAAATGTCGATTTATTGCACTTGTGTCCTTTTACTTAACTGCATTACTATTATTAACCTTTATAATATCTACAGAAATTAAAAAAAAAAAAATTATTAAAGGTGGTAAAATAAGTGTGAGTACAAACCTGAGCCTCCATGGCTCTCCAGACTCCCTCAAGGTTGGTGTTCACGTCAAGAACAGCATTACCATCATTGTCCTTAGGAGAAATGTCATCGTCATCCTTACCTAAAAAAATGGTATATCAGAAAATAGCTACCATATTTTCTATTGTTATTAATGTAGAATATAACAACAGGTTGTATATAAGACACAAAATGTGGGTTATGTCATTTTATTGAGAAGGCGTTTCGCCCATAAGGATTTAACAATTCAGGACAATTCCTTAAGTCCCTGGTTAACAAAACTTCATGACAATAAAATGCCATAACTAACATTCTGTGTCTTATTTACATCCTGTAGTATACAAAGGCAGTGACTTGGTCAACAAGGACTCATGTGAAAAGCTTTAACATTATTTCTAATAATTGGAATAAGACTATTCACAAGTATGCCAGCTATTTGGTGTGAGGCACTACCTATTTCTTACCAATTAGGAAACATATTGGGAAAAGTCTATCCAAGTTATTAGGCATAAGGATTCTACCTTCACCATTTGTAGGATTTAGTATCAAGATTAGAAGATATTGGTGTCAGAAATAAGAGAATAGCCTAGACATTACTACTCTTAATGTAAGGTGTCCCCTGACCAAATCATCCTTTTCTATGCCACGACACCTTCCAATTTTTGGTTCACCATACCCATTCCATATTTCCTTCATTCAATAAAAGCATGAGTGAGCTTCAATTTGTTTTCCTTTCGTTCTCAAAAGAACAAAGATTTGGCTTCGCATTGGGGTCTATTAAGTGCAGTTTTGGCTATAATTCACTTGAAACATTAAGAAAAACACTGAATAAAATCATACCAGAAAATTGCTTTGCCCAGGTACTTGAACATCCTTATTACTGTTCCCAGATTGTTTAGCTTGCAAAATTTCAGAGACCAGTTAAACCAGACTGAATCATCAATTCAGTCTACTTTGGAAAAAGAAACAGAAGAATTATATCTCGATCAACAGACCAGGAAATATGTAGTAATCAGCCCCTTGCAGGCGCTTAGAATTTGCAGTAATGAAGAACTTCTTCCACTAAAACAAAAGAAAATAGAAAATACTTTTCTCGATCTCAAGTATTCTTGCCACGTAAAATTCCATTGTAAGCAAAAAGATAATACATGTATAATACACAACAGGGCCGCTAACCAGCACATAATACATGTACATATTTACATAAAGCACAGATACATAATGCTCCCCACCAACACAGTTGTTCTATCCTGGACCATGAGAGACTAAAGCTGAACAAGATGATGTGGACGTTTATCATATACTAGATACAATAGAGGGTGTAATCAGGTCTACATCAGAGAAACCATTGTCATAAGTTTTCCAATAAGCTTGAAAGAACATAAATGTGTCCAGCACCAAGATCCCTACTTTCACCTCATGGTATGAGACAGATGCAAGTACCTGAATCCTTTTCTGTTGTCCCCGTTAGCACAATTAAACAAAAAAGTGGTTTTCTTACTTCCTCTTGACTCAGACATCACTCGCTCAGCACCCGACTATCCATCCTGGATGCATTTTAAAAGATATAATTTTTTGTTCCATTTTATGTACATGATACAGTCAAATTGTAGCAGAATGTAGTACCAATAAAGGCTCATCAGCAATCAGTGTCATGCTAAATAAAAGGACACAAATGCAACTAATGCGACATTTTATTGTGGCAAAGTTTCACGCTTCAGGAGCTTTGTCAAGTCGTTGCTACAATAAACAGAACAGAATTCTTCCTCTGTAAGCAATGCGTGTCGTAAGAGGTGAGTAAAATGCCGGGAGCAAAGGACTAATAATCCCTTCTCCTGTATACATTACTAAATTTAAAGAAAAACTTTCGGTTTTCTTTTTAGGCCACCCTGCCTCGGTGGGAAACTGCCAGTTTGTTGAGAGAAGAAGTTGCATTTGTGTCCTTTTACATAACATACTGTCGGTAATTCTATCAATCAATGTCATATTTACTAATGAGGAAAACACGAAGCAACATCCATATTATCATTAACATTATTCATGCTGCTTACCTTTCATGCCACATGGAAAGTGAAATAGGTACAGATCGACATAAGTCAGCCGCAACTTATCTAATGATTTCTGTAGAAATCTTGGTACATTCTCCTCTCGATTTCCAATCATAGGTAGCTGGAAAATTTGTAAACACATTATTGTACCAAATAATTGTTGTATTACCACAAAAAAGCAATGCATCAGAATAAAACACTAATAAATATAAAGTGAAATATGGCAGCTAAACATAATTGTATGATACAGATGAAAATATATAAGTATTCTGAGAGGGCTAATGTGTGTGGCTAAAATGGAGGGCAGATGAATGAGAGAGATGGTTAAGATATGAGGTTAGAATGGAGGGCGAATGAATGTCAGCGACAGCATATAAGTGATATGCATTGAAGATACATGAAGTATGAACCATAAAGTACGTAAGAGTTGGTAAACTATAATATACATGAGGTACGGCCTAACTTTGTATCATAAGCAAATTTGTTCATGTCACTTGTAATTCCTTCATCAAGGTCATTAATGTAAATTATGAATAACAATGGGCCTAAAATTGATCCTTGATCCAGGCTGGAATACTGATGTATACTGACCACAGACTGGTCACAGACCGGGCCTTGAACCTGTTTCATTTGCAGATAATGCTACTTATGTCTTCTCTCGCGTAAATTCAACCTTACTAACAGACAATATAAATGACGAACTACTAAAAATATCAACTTGGAAGATGACCAACAAACTTACTCTCAATATAGACAGAACCTGTTTCATGCTGTCTGGAAACAGAGCTCCAAATGTTCAGTTTAACATTTCGATAAATGGTTCCCCCATTTCAAGACACACGGAGGGCAAATTTCTAGGTCTCCAACTTGCGTTCTGTCATAAATTTTAGACCCACATATAGCAAATATCCAAGAATTCCTCCAAAACAGTAGGCATCCTTTCTAAGATACGGAACTATGTACCCCAAATGGCACTTCTTGCTCTTTACCATTCTCTCATCTACCTTTACCTCACCTATGGTATTTGTGCATGGGGTTCAACCACATCAAATCACCTAAAGCCTTTAATAACTCAGCAGAAATCTGCTGTGCAATTGATTACTAATTCAAAGCATCCACACATATTATTGTGCATACTACATACACAGAACATTATACTCCAATATTAACCCTCTTCTCAAACTCCTCCTTGATAACTACAACAGAAAGTAGAGGCATAACACAAGTCTCAAAGCACTCTTTGATATCCCTCATGTCCCTTTCTCCCTATGCAAAAGTGCTATGCACATGAAGGGCCCGAAGATCTGGAACATACAAAAGGACCCCTGCTGCTTGCAAATCAATTTAAGGCCCTACTGAGAAATCACTTCATCATTCAGAATTAACCTTCCTATGATGTAGAGATATACCAAGTTGAATGAATCTTATTGAAGCTAGCTGGCCCAGTGGCTAATGAGACTATACTTTATCACCTACCAGTAACTCAAAAGAAACTCCTAAATAACTTACAATTTCTCAATTATTTAAGCATTACTTCAAACTGAAAATTGTTTCAATTTCATTAATGTAATAAGAAAAACGATGTATAATAAAAATCTACTGCTCTCAATATCTCTAGTATTAAGTAGTCTGTAAGCATTAGGTTTAGTTTGCCCGAAATGCCCCGGCATGATTACCAGGAGTTTACCTGGAGAGGGATTCGGGGGTCAACACTCCTGCAGCTCAGTCTGAGACCAGGCCTCATGGTGGATCAGGTTCTGATTAACCAGGCTGTTATTACTGGCCGCATGCAAACTGATGTACAAACCACAGCCCGGGTGGTCAGGTACTGACTTTAGGTGCCTGTTCAGTGCTTTCTTAAAGACGGCCAGGGGTTTATTGGTAATCCCCCTTATGTAGGCTGCAAGGCAGTTGAACAGTCTTGGACCCTGGACACTTATTGTGTTGTCTCTCAATGTACTTGTTGCGCCCCTGCTTCTCACTGGGGAAAATGTTGCATCTCCTGCCAAGTCTTTTGCTTTCATAGGGAGTGATTTTCGTGTGCAGGTTTGGTACTAATCCCTCCAGGACCTTATTTATTATTATTTTATTTATTATCACACTGGCCGATTCCCACCAAGGCAGGGTGGCCCGAAAAAGAAAAACTTTCACCATCATTCACTCCATCACTGTCCAGGACCTTCCAAGTGTATATTAGCATGTATCTTTCTCGCCTGCATTTCAGGGAATACAGATCAAGGACCTTCAACCGTTCCCAGTAATTTAGGTGCCTTATCGTGCTTATATGTGCCATGAAAGTTTTTTGTGCACTCTCCAGGTCTGCAATGACACCAGCCTTGAAGGGGGCCATTAGTGTACAGCAGTATTCCAGCCTAGAGAGCACAAGCTATTTGAAAAGAATCATCATGGGCTTGGCATCCCTAGTTTTGAAGGTTCTCATTATCCATCCTACCATTTTTCTAGCAGATGAGGTAGATACATTGTTGTGGTCTTTGAAGGCGAGGTCCACTGACATTATCACTCCCAAGTCCTTCACATTACTTTTCCGCTCTATTGTGTGGTTAGAATTTGTTGTATACCCTGATACATTTTTAATTTCCTCAAGCTTCCTATATCTGAGTAGTTGAAATTCCTCCTCGTTGAACTTCATATTATTTTTTGAGTGGCCCATTCGAAGATATGGTTGATGTCCGCTTGGAGTCTCATGGTGTCTTCGATGGAAGTCACTGCCATGGTAATCCGGGTGTCATCCGTAAAGAAAGACACGGAGCTATGAATTACATCTCTATGTCAGAAATGAGGATGAAGAATAGAATGGGAGCAAGTACTGTGCCTTGTGGAACAGAGCTTTTTACAATGGCTGCCTGGGACTTTACTCTGTTTACTATTACTCTGTGTGTTCTATATGTCAGGAAGTTATAGATCCATCTACTGTACCAACTTTTCCTGTTATTCCTCTATCACACATTTTGTGTGCTATTACACCATGGTCACACTTGTCGAAAGCTTTTGCAAAGTCTGTGTATACTACATCTGTATTTTGTTTATCCTCTACAGCATCCAGGACCTTGTCATAGTGGTCCAGTAGCTGGGACAGGCAGGAGCAACCTGCTCTAAACCCGTGTTGCCCTGGGTTGTGTAATTGATGAGTATCTAGGTGGTTGGCGATCTTGCTTCTTAGAACTTTCTCAAAGATTTTTATGATATGGGATGTTAGTGCTATCGGTCTGTAGTTCTTTGCAATTGCTTTACTGCCACCTTTGTGGAGTGGGGCTATGTCTGTTGTTTTTTTTGTGTGTGTGGGATGACCCCTGTGTCTATGCTCCCTCTCCATAAAATGTTGAAGGCACATGATAGGGGCTTCTTGCAGTTCTTGATGAACACAGAGTTCCATGAGTCTGGGCCTGGGGCAGAGTGCATGGGCATGTCATTTATTTCCTCTTCAAAGTCTTGTGGAGTTAGGATAATATCCAAGATTTTTGTTATGTCCAAATTTTGGGCTTCATTCATAAAGAATTCATCTGGGTTGTCAACTCTTAGTCCAGGCAGTGGCTCGCTGAACACTGAGTCATATTGGGACTTTAGCATCTCACTCATTTCTTGGCTGTCATCTGTGTATGTCCAATCCCGCCTAAGCAAGGGCCCAATATTGGATGTTGTTTTTTCCTTAGATTTTGCATAAGAGAAGAAGTATTTTGGGATTTTTCAATTTCTTTTATGGCTTTTAGTTCTTCCTGTGATTCTTGTCTCCTGTAAGATTCCTTCAGCCTAAGTTCAATATTTGCAATTTCATTGACTAGTGCCTCCCTTCGCATTTCCAATATATTGGTCCCACTCAGCAGCTCTGTGACACTTCACCTTCATTTGTATAGGATAGTGACTTTCTTTGTACTTAACAAATCAAAATTGTAATCACACAAGGAAAACATTGCAAACAAATGAAATCTTTATCTTTATCTTCAAGGTTGGTCAATAGCGGATGTGATCGGCCTTGGAAACCCGATTATCCATCCAGTGTTATCTAACAATTTTAAGAAAACATTGTAACAACAGAATTTGCTAATAAATAATTTGATCAGAAAGGGGGCTCACTGGCAGATAAAATAATGTTATCAAAGAACAGTTGACCTTAGGAAAGTCCCCAAGACCAGACCTGCTGAGAACATTCATTGCCTACTCTATATGATAATTACCAAGGTTTCTAATAACACACTCATCACAGTAATATTTAACTGTAATTCACAAGCCAATCCTTACCAACCATCCTTGAATGATTGCTTATTTACAGAACTTTCTTTGACTCAGAAATTGTGAGAGTTTTTGCTGAAACTTGGGAAAGAGCAATTTGTTTATGCTACTGGTGGATGGATATGAACACTGGCACATCACGTCTGCCATGCCACTGACATACCATGAGGTGAAGGACATGAAACACTTGCACTTCTTCTTCATCACCACCAATACCTGCGTTGAACTTAAGTATACTAAGTTGTTCCATTCACTGTACCACACACAACTTAATTGTTCAGTAACAATGTATCATTGAGTAAAAAGGCTTGCATCAGTAAACTGTGTTTGCCCTTTACCAAGATATGGTTCCATCATTTTCCTCAATACATCACCAGATTCCTAATAATGTGCTGGTGTTTTCCAATGTTTTCTTTCCTGTGTACACAATCTGATCTACTACCATCCCATTCTCACATCTCACGAAAACAAACAGTTTGATGCCAGAAAAACTACTTTTGTTAGGTAAGTAATGCTTGAACGATATTCTACTTTTGAAAAGGATCAAAGACTCCAATCACAAGGGTCTGAAAAGAATAAAGTAATTCAATGAACTTATTTTTCAGGCACATAAAAATATCCATAATTTTGCATGTTGTTCTTGGCGAGGTTAACCTTTGTTTGACCTGTGTAACATACACAGCAACAAAATTTATTGATAGGAATGAAATCACTGAACACCAGAGTACATATTAGTAAGTCTGTCAACCAATATTTTGCCACATAAGCATGTGGCATAAGTATACTTGCGATGGTATAAAAAATACATCTCATCCACAGTAGTATCTTTCCATCTAACCATTGGTAATGTCACGACTATGTTAAAACATACGTTTGCCATTGTGTACTGTTACACCAATACAATTTCCATTAATGCTTCATTAAAATGCAGGCCAGAGAAATCATCTGGGTCACTGGTCACTATAATATTTGGAAAGATTCCAATACATGTGTGGTTAGATTAATGGGGGGAGTTGGCACAAATGTTGCATCTTCCCAATCCCAGAGGTAGTCTGGTGGCCTTTGTCGAGGGACTGGTAGTGGTGGTAGTGACAAGTGTGACAGCTGTGTTTGGGATGGACACCGCCAAGGGCGGTGGGGATGTGGAGTTGAGGCATTAGTCCATCTTAGGGTTGGTGCAGGTGCCACAAGCATCTTTGTTCCAATATACACTCCATTGTCTCACTAGCACTGTCCGTGGACAACTACCCATGGCTACTGCCACACCATAATAATGGATATATGTAGCTGGTGTTGGCTTCTGTGGTGGCCTGGTGGCTAAAGCTCCCGCTTCACACATGGAGGGCCCGGGTTCAATTTCCAGCAGGTGGAAATATTTCAATGCGTTTCCTTATACCTGTTGTCCTGTTCACCTAGCAGTAAATAGGTACCTGGGTGTTAGTCGACTGGTGTGGGTCGCATCCTGGGGGACAAGATTGAGGACCCCAATGGAAATAAGTTAGACAGTCCTCGATGACACACTGACTTATGATATTAATCATTCCAGAGAGCACATCGTAAGATGAAATTATCGTAAGTCGAATTAATTTTCCCCATGAGAAATAATGGAAATCAAATTAATCCGTTCAAGACACCCAAAAGTATGAAAAAAAAATTTTACCACATGAAATATACATTTTCCTACACACAAAAAGAAGGATACATGTGCAATATACAGTGGACCCCCGCATAACGATTACCTCTGAATGCGACCAATTATGTAAGTGTATTTATGTAAGTGCGTTTGTACGTGTATGTTTGGGGGTCTGAAATGGACTAATCTACTTCACAATATTTCTTACGGGAACAAATTCGGTCAGTACTGGCACCTGAACATACTTCTGGAGTGAAAAAGTATCGTTAACCGGGGGTCCACTGTATATTGTGCATGTACTAGTGTACTAAATGAAGAATAAATGACACTAACCTTTATTGAAGATGTGGTGATGAGTGATGAGACACTGTGTCCTGGGAGTATCTTTTCCTCCTGAGTAATGTAGGTCCTGTTTGGCATTTTCTTCCAGAACAGGCCTTATCACACTGTGTATGTCACTATGATTCTTAAATCTCTCAAGCCATCCTTTGCTGGCCTTAAATTCACCAATATGAGCACTAGTTCCAGGCATTTTTTCCTGTTCACCTGGGTGTTAGTCGATTGGTGTGGGTCGCATCCTGGGGGACAAGATTAAGGATCCCAATGGAAATAAGTTAGACAGTCTTCGATGACGCACTGACTTTCTTGGGTTATCCTGGGTGGCTAACCCTCTGGAGTTAATTATTTCTCAGTTTTCTCGATAACCCATGGTGGCTTATTTAGCAGTTACAAGCACTAAAAACACTGGAATAATACAAAATTTATCGAATGTATGCGTGCAACCGTCCGCCCTAACTTGTAAACAATGTCACACTAGCTCAGCTGAGGTGCTCAGGCCAGACAGCCACATTCAGGATAAATGATGTAAGTCGAGTTTTTCAACGTAGGTCGGGGTCAAATTTTTACGCTGACAAGCATCATAAGTTGGTTGAGGCCATTTAAGTCAGGGGTCCACTGACTCACAATCACTTGTATTATCACCACTGGCTATTAAGTCATCATTACTACCCATATCAGCACCTGAACTACGAAAGAATGTTAGATTTTTACTTATTCTGTGGATGTGTAAAGGATGTGCTGAGGCCAGAGATAAAGGGTCGTGAGTCGGCACCATTCTCATAATTTTTCTCTTCATTTTTGATTATCTACATCTCGAATCCATAGAACTCTATTCCTGAATGATTCTCCTCATGGTCTGATGCAAAAAGAATGAAAATAAGAGAATGGAAGTGTGCCACGGTGGACTAGCATGCTGTTCTCCCGTGATGCACTACGAGGTCTGCGTTTATTTGTTTACCATGCACAGGAAACATGCACATCCATTTTCTGATGCCTAAGTCTACCAGTCCTTTCGTAGATCTACAGCACGGACACTGAACCCACTCACATAGATCTACCTGACCAACAACTTAAGGGTTAAAGTCGACAAACTCTAAATCCTATTAATCTACCATGAAGCAAATTCTCATTTTTGGAAATAAATGGTATAAAATACTGACACAATGGAAAAATAAACACATAAGCAGTACAATGTGATCCTTTATAGACAATGTTTCACTCACACAGCAGGCTTTATCAAGTCACAAACAGATCTACCTGGGTGAAAGGTACGTGAGTATTTAGAGGACGGTGTCAGGTGGAGAATGCTAGGTAAGCTGGATTTCATAAGGACCTGGATGGGACTGGCGGGTGTGTGTGTAGTTACGTGGGATAATGATGAAGAAGTTTCTTGGCAAGGGGCTCAGTTATGTTATAGAAGGCATTGTTTCACCCAAGTACATCTGTTTGTGACTTGATGAAGCCCATTGTGTGGGCGAAACATTGTCAATAGTCACATTATACTGCTTATGTATTTATTTTTCCAAATGCTCATTTTTGTCAGTGCATTCAACAAAGGAAACCAGTTCTGTTAAATTACTTATATTTAATATTTATCTGAATAAATATATAACTACCAAATATATATCTTTTTCAATTTTAAACGACAAATAGGGAAAGTCCAAAAATGGAGAGAAATTGTCATCAGTAAGGAGTTTATACTAGATGTATTAACCATGTCTTCAGTATCCATTGATGCTCACCTTGGCAGTGATGAAGACATCTTCTCTCTTTAGTTTTCCGCTGCTAAACAACTTATCCAATTCTTCACCAATAATATGTTCATTCTCGTACATGGTTGCAGTGTCAATGTGACGATATCCAAACTCAAGAGCCTCACTTAATACCACTCGGAATTCATCACGTGCCTGAAAATTTGCACGTATAGAATTAATAAAACATCAAACATTTATTTATGTTATGAGCCAACAACCTTAAGGTAGTCACACAATGCTCATTGAAACTATCACTTGCCTTCCCCTTGCATTGATCATCTTACTAATTTTCTAACTATAACTACAGAATTCAAGCTGTGTGACTGGTAAATGCTGTGAATTGGTGTCACATATCAAGCGCCTGATCTCTGGATTCCTTGTACTATGTAAACAAACTAGACATATTTTTGTAACAGTACGATCTAGGAAAGGTATCCCAATATTGCATAACTATTCATTTTGCAGTATACGTTATAATGCACTTAAATTTTGAAACGAGTCAGAAGACACATTGACAGATCATCATAGGTGTGGAAAATAATTTCCCAAAATTATGCTGTATATTTTTTATAATGTAAATATACCTGATTAATACATTACTATTGCTCTAAAGTGTATTTTAAAGAAGTGAACCAACAGGGAAGCTCTGCGCCTGCACTGACGAGCAGGGGGGAGACACCATTGTTTTGAATGTGGTACAGGCACGCTCAAGGCTGGATTACCTCATAGGCAAACTAGGCATTTGCCTAGGGCCCCGCGCATTTGGGGGCCCTGCGGTCCAAGGGGTTCAGGGGCTCATCCAAGACTGCGCACATGGTGCAAGTGCAAAGGGGTCCCTACCTAAAAAGTTCAAGTGTTTGAAGAGTAAAATTTATTTTAAAAAATTAATCAAAACAAAAATAAATAATAAAATAAAATAAAATCAAGCAAATCAACCCACTTGCTGAATATGTGCCCTGCTCAGCACATTCTTTTAATCTTGTTGGGCCATGTGCTGCGGAGTGTTGTGTCGCTGCAGTTTCATTTTTTGGACTTTTACAAGCACTCTTTAATTTTTTCTCTGCTTCAACGCATCGGTGGAGTATACGCAAGTCAACCATTCATGGAGATGTCATCAAATCATTATCAACTACAAGGTGGTCAGCGCAGCATGATGCAACACATGCTTTGAAAGACAGCTTTGCTGAAATACGTTCTGCTTTGATCCAAATAGCAGAGGATGAAGATCAGACAGCAACTACAAGAAGCGAAGCAGCCAGCTTAGCATCAAAGTTGGAAGATTTTGAATTGGCCTTACTCTGTGTGCTTTGGGACTGTATACTGGAACGGTTAAATGCCACGAACAAGACACTTCAGAAAATTGAAATTGAAATGGCTACTTGTGCTAACCTCTATGCAGGCTTAGTGGAATTTGTAAGCTCACTTTGCAATGATGAAGCTTTTGAAATGTTTGAAGAGAAAGCTAAACTGCTGGTGAAAGACTACAGTTACCGGGCTGATCATCAGCGGTCAAGGAAGAGGAAACGCAATTTTGAAGAGCCAGACAATGAAATTGTGTTGCTACCAAGGCAGAAATGTAAGACAGCTACATACTTCGTCATTCTGGATTCACTGATTACAGAATTGGTGAAAAGAAAAGAAATCTACCAGAATCTCAATGACAAGTTTGGATTTCTGTTCAAAATTACTACTATGCCAGATGCAGAATTGAGAGAAGCTGCATTAAAGTTGCAACAACACCTTTCAGCAGATGTTCAGGACACATTTGTTGAAGAAATAGTTCATTTTTCTGGGTATATGAATCAGATTAAAGCTCCACCTGAAAAATGTGCGCCCTCAGCTGCTTTGAAACATTTAAGAAATGCAGGTATCTCAGAAACCTTCCCTAATGTTGACATAGTGTATCGCCTTTACCTAACACTTCCAGCTACTAACTGTGAAGGAGAACATTCATTTTCTGTTTTGAAAAGAGTGAAAAACCAGCTCCGTTCAACAATGAGCCAAGACAAATTGTGTAACCTAGCCTTGTTGACCATTGAGTCCGATCTAACAAGAAATATTGATTTTCAGAATATAACTGATGATTTTGCCAATATGAAATCCAGAAAAAAGTTTATTTAAGAAGTGCCTGTGAATATAAACAATTCTTTACTTTCTTGAGTTTATATGATTTGATAGTCTTATGCATGATGCAATGATAACAATAATGGTCAGTGATTTATAAAGGGAATAATAGTGCTGTAGTGGTTATGCTGAATATAACAGGTACATGATGTCACTACTTTAATAGCTTAATCTAGTAATACTATGCTGTCTTGAGTTTATTCTCTTTAAAATGCATGATTTAACAAGATAGTTATAATGGCTGTTGGTAAATGGTTTTGGTTGTCTTGATGTACTTTCCCTATTAAATTTAATCTAAATAGCCAGAATATATTTAATTAGACCTTAAACAGGCTCACACCGACCCCCCCCCCACCCCCAAGCTGGAAGGGGTTGCTTCATTTACCCGTAACTCAAAGGGGCCCCGCCAATCTGAATAGCCTAGGGCCCGGAGACTTCTTAATCCGGCCCTGGGCACGCTAATGAAATGTGCATAAATTTCGTCGCTCTGGAAGTTAAATTGTGTTTGAAACTTCCCAAATAGGAGCCAAAATTGTTGGATTTGCAGTCCTGCATAACGTGAGCATTAAGCAGATGGACAGGACAGCTTTGGAACTGCAGCTAAGTCATGTCTATTTATATTGAGATTCTGGCCAGTATTTTCTTCATAATTTAGACAGGGGGATATGACACACCGTAATCTCCAGACTAATTGGCGAGTCTTATTATTATAAAGTCTCCTTCTGTTACCTAAATGTGTATATGTAACCATTTATTAATTTTAATATACAGTCCACATAGTTATATTAATGTTTTTACCAGAATTCCTAGTGATGTATATTTCATTTGAAATTAATATGAAATTTATATAGGTCCAGAGTGACTTGTGGAGAGATAGATTATGGTAGGTATCGAAGGGGGACATTTTTTTGTGACCTAGGTGTCCTAAAATTCCTACTTGTCTCTGTAACCTTGATAAAGAATAATTATCTTTGTTACCATTTACTGGTATGTATCTTATGAGTTACATCCAGGTAAATTTAATTTTCCACAATAGGGAACAGAGCCCAGCTCTAATTCAATCATTCCACTAATAAACACCAGCTCTGAAACTAAACTGAAGAGACATTCTCTGGTTATCTCAGTTCACTATCTGATCATACATCAGTTTTAAATCTAAAGCTTCTGAGATGTTAGGATATAAAGTCATCCAATGAGGCTCTCAGAAATTATCTGTTAAGTTTTATTTAAGCTCTGGTATATAGCATTACTTTTTTTTAAATTGGATTTGTAGCACACAAATGTAATTTCTGCCCGAAATGCCTAGCCATGCTAAGCGTTCTAGTGGTACACTCTGTAATCACAATTTTACTACATGTAAACCACACAATAACCAAATTTCTGTAAACTCAGCATTGTAATCCTTATAGAGAATAAACTTTGAATTGAATTGAATTGAATAAAAGTATATGTATTTTTTTAACGCTGACTTATTTCTCAACAGAAGAGACGCTCTCAAATTAATTCACTGAAATCAATTTCATTAATAAAACTGACATATTAAAACTTACACAACTTAAAATCTAAAAGTTTTCTTTGATGAAAACACATCATCACTGAAAGTTGAATTCGAACTGAAGATATATTCTCCAGTTATTACATTGAACTCAACAAAATTTATACATACACAACCAATATCCAAAAAACTGTTTAATCCATTTCAAACTTTACATTAACCATTAAAGTTTGATAGCATTCATAATTATTTTATTTTAATCAGAAGAAACTACCAAATATATAAGTGGGTCATATAGATCCCAGGTGGAATGGGAAGCATTTCTAACTGATCCGTGGAAGGAAAAGATAAGTCCAGTGTCTTGGACCGAGGACCTTTCACCAGCACCATGGAACATCCTTTTATTGGAGAAGAGTCATTTTAAAGCTACAACTTGTTGGAAAATGGTAAGTAACTTTATTCAGGTATACACAAATACAGTTACATAGATTATCATATATAGCAGCATATGTGTAGTGAACCTGGGGTAACCCAGAAAAGTCAGACAAAGTGACTTATTTCCATTGGAGTCCGTTAACCAAGCCAAGAGTATCCAACCAAGCCAGGCCTGAGCTAGGATAGCTTAGTTAAGCTAGGTATGGTATGGTTACTGGTTGAGTTATATTTGGTAATATTAGGTTGTTAGGTAAGGTTAAGTTAGAGCAAATCTGGTTGTTAAGTAACATTTGATAAAGTTAGATTAAGTTGTAAGAAGGGAGGGTGGGTCTGTGATGGTCAGAATTGTTTGTTATTGTAACAAGTATTGTTATTGTAACAAGTACTCTCGAGCTCTACGATAATCGTAGAGCTCGAGAGTCGTAGATTTCGGAAATCATAGCGATATTTTCGTATAAACATGGGCTCGCTAATCGTAGATTGACTCGCGAATAGTAGTTCGTCCGGGACGCGTACGCATGCTGTGAGCCAGGGCGGCCTCCCTTCACAGCCAGTGTGGCATTGTTTACCAGTGAGCGACGGTCCCCTCACTTGCTCCTACAAAATATTTCATAATATTCCATTCATTTTAGTGCTTGCAAGTACTAAATAAGCTACCATGGCTCCAAAGAAAGCTCCTAGTGCCAAGCCTTTGGTAAAGAAGGTGAGAAATACGATTGAATTTAATAAAAACATCACTGAACAATATGAAAGTGCGCAGTTATTTTGCGAGACAGGACTCCAGTCACTCTCAAGCTGGTCCTAGTGGCATTAAGAAACAGAGAAGAGACATAAGCCCAGAAAAGCAATTGGAACCTGAGGTGTTGATGGAAGGGGATTCCCCTTCCAAACTGTAAATAATCCAATCTCTCTCCTCCTCCAGTCTTCCATACACTAAGAAGAATCGCCAATAAAGGTAAGTGTTATGCTGATAATGTTTCATTCATCATGTCCCATTGTATTGTTTATGTACTACATCTATATTTCATGTAAAAAATTTTTTTGTTTTAATACTTCTGGGTGTCAGGAACGGATTAATTGTATTTACATTATTTCTTATGTGGAAAATTGATTCGAAAATCGTAGATTTCGATAATAGTAGCACCTCCAGGAACGGATTAAATATGATAAACAAGGGACCACTGTATTGTTATTTTAACAAGTATTGTTATTGTAACAAGTATTGTTATTGAAACACGTATTGTTATTGTAACAAGTATTGCTATTGTAACAATAAGTATTTTTATTGCAACAAGTATTGTTATTGTAACAAGTATTGTTATTGCAACAAGTATTGTTATTGTAACAGGTATTGCTATTGTAGCAACAAGTATTGTAATTGTAACAAGTATTGTTATTGTAACAACAAGTATTGTTATTGTAACAACAAGTATTGTTATTGTAACAAGTATTGTTATTGTAACAAGTATTGTTATTGCAACAAGTATTGTTATTGTAACAAGTACTGTTATTGTAACAACAAATATTGTTATTGTAACAGGTATTGTTATTGAAACAAGTATTGTTATTGCAACAAGTATTGTTATTGTAACAATTGTTGTTATTGTAACAAATATTGTTATTGTAACAAGTATTGTTATTGTAACAAGTATTGTTATTGTAACAACAAATATTGTTATTGTAACAACAAGTATTATTATTGTAACAACAAATATTGTTATTGTAACAACAAGTATTGTTATTGTAACAAGTATTGTTATTGTAACAACAAGTATTGTTATTGTAACAAGTATTGTTCTTGTAACAAGTATTATTGTAACAAGTATTGTTATTGTAACAACAAGTATTGTTTTTGTAACAAGCATTGTTATTGTAATAGCAAATATTGTTATTGTAACAACAAGTATTATTATTGTAACAACAAATATTGTTATTGTACCACCAAGTATTGTTATTGTAACAATTATTATTGTAACAATAATTATTATTGTAACAAGTATTGTTATTGTAACAACAAGTATTATTGTAACAAGTATTGTTATTGTAACAACAAGTATTGTTATTGTAACAACAAATATTATTATTGTAACAACAAGTATTATTGCAACAAGTATTGTTACTGTATCACCAAGTATTGATATTGTAACAATTATTGTTATTGTAACAATAATTGTTATTGTAACAACTATTGTTATTGTAACAACAAGTATTATTGCAACAAGTATTGTTATTGTAACAACAAGTATTGTTATTGTAACAACAAATATTGTTATTGTAACAACAAGTATTATTGCAACAAGTATTGTTACTGTATCACCAAGTATTGTTATTGTAACAATTATTGTTATTGTAACAATAATTGTTATTGTAACAAGTATTATTGTAACAACAAGTATTATTGTAACAAGTATTGTTATTGTAACAACAAGTATTGTATCACCAAGTATTGTTATTGTAACAATTACTGTTATTGTAACAATAATTGTTATTGTAACAATAATTGTTATTGTAACAAGTATTGTTATTGTAACAACAAGTATTATTGCAACAAGTATTGTTATTGTAACAACAAGTATTGTTTTTGTAACAAGTATTGTTATTGTAACAAGTATTGTTATTGTAACAGTTGTTATTATTGTAACAACAAATATTGTTATTGTAAGTATTGTTATTGTAACAATTATTGTTATTGTAACAATTATTGTTATTGTAACAACAAATATTGTTATTGTAACAAGTATTGTTATTGTAACAACAAATATTGTTATTGTATCAAGTACTGTTATTGTAACAAGTATTGTTATTGTAACAAGTATTGTTATTGTAACAAATATTGTTATTGTAACAAGGTATTGTTACTGTAACAACAGGTATTGTTATTGTAACAACAAGTATTGTTATTGTAACAACAAATATTATTGTAACAAGGTATTGTTATTGTAACAAGTATTGTTATTGTAACAAGTATTGTTATTGTAACAAGTATTGTTATTGTAACAAGAAGTATTGTTATTGTAACAAGTATTGTTATTGTAACAAGGTATTGTTATTGTAACAACAAGTATTGTTATTGTAACAAGTATTGTTATTGTAACAAGAAGTATTGTTATTGTAACAAGTATTGTTATTGTAACAAGTATTGTTATTGTAACAAGTATTATTATTGTAACAAATATTGTTATTGTAAGAAGGTATTTTTATTGTAACAAGTATTGTTATTGTAACAAGTATTATTGTAACAAGGTATTTTTATTGTAACAACAAGTATTGTTATTGTAACAAGTATTGTTATTGTAACAAGGTATTGTTATTGTAACAAGTATTGTTATTTTAACAAGGTATTGTTATTGTAACAAGTATTGTTATTGTAACAAGTATTGTTATTGTAACAAGGTATTGTTATTGTAACAACAAATATTGTTATTGTAACAAGGTATTGTTATTGTAACAAGTATTGTTATTGTAACAAATACTGTTATTGCAACAACAAGTATTGTTATTGTAACAACAAATATTGTTATTGTGACAACAAGTATTGTTATTGTAACAAGTATTGTTATTGTAACAAGTATTGTTATTGTAATAATAATAATAATAATAATAATAATATCTTTATTTACTACAAGTACATGTACAAGGTATACAGTCCTAGCTGACAACAATGACATACTACTGTATAGAAAGCCGCTTGTTATGCTCAGCATTTCGGGCAAATTAGGTCAGTGTTCCAGGATGCGACCCACACCAGTCGACTAACACCCAGGATGCGACCCACACCAGTCGACTAACACCCAGGATGCGACCCACACCAGTCGACTAACACCCAGGATGCGACCCACACCAGTCGACTAACACCCAGGATGCGACCCACACCAGTCCACTAACACCCAGGATGCGACCCACACCAGTCGACTAACACCCAGGATGCGACCCACACCAGTCCACTAACACCCAGGATGCGACCCACACCAGTCGACTAACACCCAGGATGCGACCCACACCAGTCCACTAACACCCACGTACCCATTTTACTGATGGGGAACATAGACAACAGGTGGAAAGAAACACGCCCAATGTTTCTACTCTGGCTGGGAATCGAACCCAGACCCTCGCCGTGTGAAGCGAGAGTGTTAACCACCAGGTCACCAAGTATTGTTATTGTAACAACAAATATTGTTATTGTAACACCAAGTATTGTTATTGTAACACCAAGTATTGTTATTGTAACAAGTATTGTTATTGTTATTGGAGGTGGCCCGGTGGCCTGGTGGCTAAAGCTCCTGCTTCACACACGGAGGGCCCGGGTTCGATTCCCGGCGGGTGGAAACATTTCGACACGTTTCCTTACACTGTTGTCCTGTTCACCTAGCAGCAAATAGGTACCTGGGTGTTAGTCGACTGGTGTGGGTCGCATCCTGGGGGACAAGATTAAGGACCCCAATGGAAATAAGTTAGACAGGCCTCGATGACGCACTGACTTTCTTGGGTTATCCTGGGTGGCTAACCCTCCGGGGTTAAAAATCCGAACTAAATCTTATCTTATCTTATCTTAACAACAAATATTGTTATTGTAACACCAAGTATTGTTATTGTAACAAGTATTGTTATTGTAACAACAAATATTGTTATTATAACAACAAATATTGTTATTGTAACAACAATTATTGTTATTGTAACAACAAATATTGTTATTGTAACAAGTATTGTTATTGTAACAACAAGTATTGTTATTGTAACAACAAGTATTGTTATTGTAACAACAAATATTGTTATTGTAACAACAAGTATTGTTATTGTAACAAGTATTGTTATTGTAACAAGTATTGTTATTGTAACAACAAATATTGTTATTATAACAAATATTGTTATTGTAACAACAAGTATTGTTATTGTAACAACAAGTATTGTTATTGTAACAACAAATATTGTTATTGTAACAACAAATATTGTTATTATAACAAATATTGTTATTGTAACAACAAGTATTGTTATTGTAACAAGTATTGTTATTGTAACAACAAATATTGTTATTGTAACAACAAATATTGTTATAACAAATATTGTTATTGTAACAAGTATTGTTATTGTAACAAGTATTGTTATTGTAACAAATATTGTTATTGTAACAACAAATATTATTATAACAAATATTGTTATTGTAACAAGTATTGTTATTGTAACAACAAGTATTGTTATTGTAACAACAAATATTATTATAACAAATATTGTTATTGTAACAAGTATTGTTATTGTAACAACAAGTATTGTTATTGTAACAACAAGTATTGTTATTGTAACAACAAATATTGTTATTGTAACAACAAATATTGTTATTGTAACAACAAATATTATTATAACAACAAATATTGTTATTGTAACAACAAATATTGTTATTGTAACAATAAATATTGTTATTATAACAACAAGTACTGACTCACTCAGTCTGGGACTATCATCCAACATCTCCAACATTAAGGTCAGAGCTTGCTACCATCTGCAGCTCATAAGGCTGCCATCCCCACGAGCCACTTCGAGGCAGGGTAGATGGCAGACCAGAGGCCTAGCTTCTCCCTATGAGCCCCGTGAGGGCGGGGAATGTGGCTAGGCCTGGGGACACTTGGTCCCAAAGATGAGGAGGTACTGTACCTCCTCCCATGGGAGACTTAAGTCTCGAGACACTCCCCAGATAGGGAGCTAAGGCCGGGTCACCACTACTTGGAAAAGACCCGGGCCGGGAGAATACCGGTGAATAAAAAAAAAAAAAAAAATCTCAAACATCCTACATAACTTTTGCTTTACCCGAGACACTTTGTGTAACAACTGGCTTTCCTAAGAATGTACATTATTATTATTATTATTATTATTATTATTATTATTATTATTATTATTATTATTATTATACATTCATTGGGAGCGCTAAACTCACAGGGGACATAAAGCTTCCAGTGTAATAGGAAGAAATCTGTTTCAAACCAAGTAAAGAGAAGATACGTCCATTTCCTTGGATCAAGGCACCTTGGTGAGGGGCTTAGAATGTACAAAAATATTTAATCTGGGGGCTGAAAGAACGCTGTAATTCACATATATCAATTTTTTGGAGAAATAAAATTTTGACAAGGGACTCCATTGGAAATAAGGCACATTTTTTTTTATTTTATCGATTTCTTCTATGTTAAATCTACATAATGTACATTTTATGTGTCCATAACATCCGTGTGCCATAGGTTCTCTACACATATGCTGCTATGTATGATAATGGCCCGGTGGCCTGGTGGCTAAAACTCCCACTTCACACACGGAGGGCCCGGGTTCGATTCCCGGCGGGTGGAAATTCCGACACGTTTCCTTACACCTATTGTCCTGTTCACCTAGCAGCAAATAGGTACCTGGGTGTTAGTCGACTGGTGTGGGTCGCATCCTGGGGGACAAGATTAAGGACCCCAATGGAAATAAGTTAGACAGTCCTCGATGACGCACTGACTTTCTTGGGTTATCCTGGGTGGTTAACCCTCCGGGGTTAAAAATCCGAACGAAATCTTATCTTATCTTATCTTAACTGTATTTGTGTATACCTGAATAAACTTACTTACTTAAGGATTGCTATAAAAAAAATATGTACTTATTGCCTGAATAAAAATTGACTGGATAGGGAGCCAAGGCCGGGTCACCACTACTTGGAAAAGACCCGGGCCGGGAGAATACCGGCGAATAAAAAAAAATAAAAAAATTGACTGGAAAGAAATATCTGCGTAGTATGTTGATGGGCAGTGTGACGTCACTGCATACCCTGTGTGTGTAGTTACCTTGAGATTGAAACATTAATTACGAGATATTTTTGCTCATAATGCAACGATATATGTTACATAATGGTTGAGTTGTTAATAAGTGGCAGTATGGTGTAGTTTACTAGTATGTTTATGGTATATTGTCTTTTTTTGTGATATTTTGTGGTAATTTGTGAGCAGTGGCAGCTAGTGACTGGTTATGTTAAGTTCACTGTTACAATTTAATATACTCACCCTCCATGTACCAATGCCAATGATTGGCATCTCTTGTCCAGTATGCAGCCTCACAGTGCGTACCTTGGGTGCCATCCTGGTACTCTTACTTGACTGTAATAATGGCAGATGATGATAATACCAGCAGTAGTGAGGAGAGGTGTGTCAGTGCCTGGCTAGCTTGGCTGGCAGTGTCCTGGCCTGGCTGGGAGAGTGTCAGTGCCTGGCTGGCAGTGTTCTGGCCTGGCTGGGATGTGTCAGTGCCTGGCTGGCCTGCCTGGGAGAGTGTCAGTGCCTGTCTGGCAGTGTCCTGGCCTGGCTGGGAGAGTGTCAGTGCCTGGCTGGCAGTGTCCTGGCCTGGCTGGGAGAGTGTCAGTGCCTGGTTGGCAGTGTCCTGGCCTGGCTGGGAGAGTGTCAGTGCCTGGCTGGCCTGCCTGGGAGTGTCAGTGCCTGGCTGGCCTGCCTGGGAGAGTGTCAGTGCCTGTCTGGCAGTGTCCTGGCCTGGCTGGGAGAGTGTCAGTGCCTGGCTGGGACCTGACACTAATATGTTATCATCACTCCTTTCAGTTATCTCAAGCACAGGGTTATTTATGGGTACACATTACTGTTATCTTGAGTTTCTCTTAACATCAACAGCACTGGTCGCCGTTGCCCAGCGGTGAGAGTAGCGACTCTCATTGCTGAGGTCCAGGTAATAAACAGAGTGAACAGGTAAAAAAAAAAGGGGGGGGGGGTTGGCCTGTACATTGCAGAGTCACTTGTTTGCACAGAACTGCTTAATGCCTCAAATGATGTAGTGGAAGTTTTAGCAGTAAAGGTCGAGAACCAAAACCTAGTCATTGTGGTAGTCTACAAGCCTCCGGATGCAACATCCCAGCAATTCCAGGAACAGCTGTTAAAAATTGACCACTGTCTGGAAAATCTTCCAGCTCCTGCACCCAACATCTTGCTCCTGGAAAATAGCAAATAATATTGTTGCAGTAATAACACCAGGAGGCAGCTCGGATGAAAACTCACACTCACACGAGCTTTTAAATCTCTGCACAAAATTCAATTTAAACCAGCAAATAATAGAGCCTACTAGATTGGAGAATACACTAGACCTCATCTTCACTAACAATGATGATCTGATAAGAAATGTCACCATATCAAAAACAATATACTCAGATCACAACATAATTGAGGTTCAGACATGTATGCGTGGAGCCCCAGACCGATATAATGAGATTAGTCACGAGGGATCATTCACCAAATTCAACTTCAATAACAAAAACAAAGTGGGACCAAGTAAACCATGTCCTAACCGATATAAGCTGGGAAGATATACTAAGCAACACAGGCCCCAACTTATGCCCGGTGGCCTGGTGGCTAAAGCTCCCGCTTCACACACGGAGGGCCCGGGTTCGATTCCCGGCGGGTGGGAACATTTCGACACGTTTCCTTACACCTGTTGTCCTGTTCACCTAGCAGCAAATAGGTACCTGGGTGTTAGTCGACTGGTGTGGGTCGCATCCTGGGGGACAAGATTAAGGACCCCAATGGAAATAAGTTAGACAGTCCTCGATGACGCACTGACTTTCTTGGGTTATCCTGGGTGGCTAACCCTCCGGGGTTAAAAATCCGAACGAAATCTTATCTTATCTTATCTTATCTTAGAACAGATTAACTTGGTGGCACTCGATGTATGCAAAAGGCTTATTCCTCTAAGAAAAAGGAGGAGTAGATGTAAAATAGAAAGAGACAGGCGCTCCCTTTACAGGCGATGGAAAAGAATAACAGCGGCTAAAAGAGGTCAATATATCTGAAATGGGTAGGGAGACACTGGTCAGAGAAATAGCAAGCATCGAACTTAAGCTAAAGGAATCTTATAGGAGTCAGGAATCGCGGGAAGAACTAAAAGCCATAAATGAAATCGAAAGAAACCCAAAGTATTTCTTCTCCTATGCCAAATCAAAGTCGAGAACAACGTCCAGTATTGGGCCCCTACTTAAACAAGATGGGTCCTACACAGATGACAGCAAGGAAATGAGTGAGCTATGAGTGTGCTGCTATGTATGATAATTCTATGTAACTGTATTTGTGTATACCTGAATAAACTTACTTACTTACTTACTTACTCAAGTCCCAATATGACTCAGTTTTTAGCAAGCCGCTAACCAGACTGAGAGTCGAAGATCAAAATTAATTTTTTATGAGAGAGCCACAAAATTTGGTTAACACAAGCCTATCCGATGTTATCCTGACGCCAAACGACTTCGAACAGGCGATAAATGACATGCCCATGCACTCTGCCCCAGGGCCAGACTCATGGAACTCCGTGTTCATCACGAGCCTTTTCCATCCTATGGAGAGGGAGCATGGACACTGGGGTCGTCCCACAGTTACTAAAAACAACAGACATAGCCCCACTCCACAAAGGGGGCAGTAAAGCAAGAGCAAAGAACTACAGACCGATAGCACTAACATCCCATATCATAAAATTCTTTGAAAGGGTCCTAAGAAGCAAGATCACCACCCATCTAGAAACCCATCAGTTACACAACCCAGGGCAACATGGGTTTAGAACAGGTCGCTCCTGTCTGTCTCAACTATTGGATCACTACGACAAGGTCCTAAATGCACTAGAAGACAAAAAGAATGCAGATGTAATATATACAGATTTTGCAAAAGCCTTCGACAAGTGTGACCATGGCGTAATAGCGCACAAAATGAGTGCTAAAGGAATAACAGGAAAAGTCGGTCGATGGATCTATAATTTCCTCACTAACAGAACACAGAGAGTAGTCGTCAACAGAGTAAAGTCCGAGGCAGCTACGGTGAAAAGCTCTGTTCCACAAGGCACAGTACTTGCTCCCATCTTGTTCCTCATCCTTATATCCGACATAGACAAGGATGTCAGCCACAGCACCGTGTCTTCCTTTGCAGATGACACCCGAATCTGCATGACAGTGTCTTCCATTGCAGACACTGCAAGGCTCCAGGCGGACATCAACCAAATCTTTCAGTGGGCTGCAGAAAACAATATGAAGTTCAACGATAAGAAATTTCAATTACTCAGATATGGTAAACACGAGGAAATTAAATCTTCATCAGAGTACTAAACAAATTCTGGCCACAAAATAGAGCAATACACCAACGTCAAAGACCTGGGAGTGATCATGTCGGAGGATCTCACCTTCAAGGACCATAACATTGTATCAATCGCATCTGCTAGAAAAATGACAGGATGGATAATGAGAACCTTCAAAACTAGGGAGGCCAAGCCCATGATGACACTCTTCAGGTCACTTGTTCTATCTAGGCTGGAATATTGCTGCACACTAACAGCATCTTTCAAGGCAGGTGAAATTGCTGACCTAGAAAATGTACAGAGAACCTTCACGGCGCGCATAACGGAGATAAAACACCTCAATTACTGGGAGCGCTTGAGGTTCCTAAAACTGTATTCCCTGGAACGCAGGCGGGAGAGATACATGATTATATACACCTGGAAAATCCTAGACTAGTACCGAACTTGCTTACGAAAATCACTCACTACGAAAGCAAAAGACTTGGCAGACGATGCAACATCCCCCCAATGAAAAGCAGGGGTGTCACTAGCACATTAAGAGACCATACAATAAGTGTCAGGGGCCCAAGACTGTTCAACTGCCTCCCAGCATACATAAGGGGGATTACCAACAGACCCCTGGCAGTCTTCAAGCTGGCACTGGACAAGCACCTAAAGTCGGTTCCTGACCAGCCAGGCTGTGGCTCGTACGTTGGTTTGCGTGCAGCCAGCAGCAACAGCCTGGTTGATCAGGCTCTGATCCACCAGGAGGCCTGGTCACAGACCGGGCCGCGGGGGCGTTGACCCCCGGAACTCTCTCCAGGTAAACTCCAGGTAAGTAGTCTGTAAGCCAATAATGTTAAGTTGGTCCATAATGCCTAGGCATAATAGAGGCTGTCTTTGCATTGCAACCCACTATTGCAAATACAAAATCTCAATGTACTGTTTGCAAAGACATAATATAAATAAATAAATATGGGAGCGAGTACTGTGCCTTGTGGAACAGAGCTTTTCACTGTAGCTGCCTCGGACTTTACTCTGTTGACGACTACTCTCTGTGTTCTGTTAGTGAGGAAATTATAGATCCATCGACCGACTTTTCCTGTTATTCCTTTAGCACGCATTTTGTGCGCTATTACGCCATGGTCACACTTGTCGAAGGCTTTTGCAAAGTCTGTATATATTACATCTGCATTCTTTTTGTCTTCTAGTGCATCATTATGGTTTATCACGTTGTTAAATAAGTCACTGGTAACTTTCTGCAAGAATTCAGTGCAACATTTATTATAATTTTCTTCAGCTTTTAGATCCAGTTTTCTTATTTAAAATGTATAGAATGAAAAGAAAATAATTACTAAACACTGTGTCTAAGATCCACCACAATAAAGTATATTATGTGGAACGAAGCCCAATTAGTTGTCATCTTCCTGTTTTTTTTACTAATTTAGTGTAACCAAAGTGATGCTTATGTTCAACATGTTTGACTGCAATCGAAAATGTAATTAATATAATATTGTGCAATGTTCACGTACTCACATTTAATTACCATTCATGTTCGTCTATTATTTCGAACATTTAACAATGATTTCAACATTAGTAAATTTTCCGGCAATTCATGAAAATAATTTAATACAAATTATTAAGTAATTGTAAATTGTTATTTTTCTGATTAAATAATAGTAAATATAACATGTAATTGTGATGAACGTTGAATTAAGTAATTACTACAAGCCTGGTGTAGGTGGCCTAAGAGCATACAAGATGTGCATCTATAAGTAACCTTGGGAAGATAAGAGGCGCATATCAGTAGGTAACTCACCATGACATTCTTATAATTAATCAAGCTGATTGATATTTAGTATTGTGCTGCTACTGTTTCTTATGTTTACAGGACAAGTTGCACCTCTGTATGATTAATATATATATATATATATATATATATATATATATATATATATATATATATATATATATATATATATATATATATATATATATATATATATATACCTGAAGAGGGTTCCGGTGTCCAACAGCCCTCAGACTGTTACTGTTGGCCACACGAAAACCGACGTACGAATCACAGCCCGGCTGGTGAGAAACTGATTTTAGGTGCCTGCCCAACAGTCAGCCAAGGATCTATTGGTAATCCCTCTTATAATAAATAATAAATAATAGTATCTTTATTTACTACAAGTACATGTACAAGGTACATAGACCATAGCTGACATCAATAACATACTATTACATAGAAAGCCGCTTGTTAAGCTAAGCCATTCCTGCAAATTAGATCAGTTTTGTCCCTGAATGCGACCCACACCAATCGACTAACACCCAGGTACCCATTTTAATGATGGGTAAACATAGACAACCGGTGTATGGAAACACGTCCAATGTTTCCATCTCTTCCCCGGAATCGAACGCGGACACTCATGGTGTGAAGCGAGAGCTGTTGGCACCAGGTCACGGGGCACCGTTATGTATGCTGGGAGGCAGTTGAATAGTCTTGGGGACCCCTGCTTTTCATTGGGGGGATGTTCCATCGGCTGCCGAGTCTTTTGCTTTCGTAGGGAGTGATTTTCGTGTGTGCATATTTGGTATTAATCCCTCTAGAAATTTCCAAGTGTGTATAATCATGTATTTCTCCCGCCTGCGTTCTAAGAGGACAGGTTGAGGAGCTTCAAGCGTTCCCAGTAATTGAGGTGTTTTATCAGAGTTAGTGTGCTGTGAAGGTTCTCTGTACATTTTCTTGGTCAGCAATTTCACCTGCCTTTTAAAGGTGCTGTTAGTGTGCAGCAATATTCCAGCCTAGATAGAACAAGCAACCTGAAGAGTGTCATCATGGGCTTGGCATCCCTAGTTTTGAAGGTTCTCATTATCCATCCTGTCATTTTTCTAGCAGATGCGATTGATACAATGTTATGGTCCTTGAAGGTGAGATCCTCCGACATGATCACTCCCAGATCTTTGACGTTGGTTTTTCGCTCTATTTTGTGGTTGGAATTTGTTTTGTACTCTGATGAAGTTTTAATTTCCTCATGTTTACCATATCGGAGTAATTGAAATTCTCATCGTTGAACTTCATATTGTTTTCTGCAGCCCAGTGAAAGATTTGGTTGATGTCCGCCTGGAGCCTTGCAGTGTCTGCAGTGGAAGACATTGTCATGCAGATTTAGGTGTCATCTGCAAAGGAAGACATGGTGCTGTGGCTGACATCCTTGTCTATGTCAGATATGAGGATGAGAAACAAGATGGGAGCAAGTACTGCGCCTTGTGGAACAGAGCTTTTCACTGTAGCCGCCACAGACTTTACTCTGTTGACTACTACTCTTTGTGTTCTGTTTGTGAGGAAATTATAGATCCATCTACCAACTTTTCCTGTTATTTCTTTAGCACGCATTTTGTGCGCTATTACGCCATGGTCATACTTGTCGAAGGCTTTTGCAAAGTCTGTATATATTACATCTGCATTCTTTTTGTCTTCTAGCGCTTCTAGGACCTTGTCGTAGTGATCCAGTAGTTGGGACAGACAGGAGCGACCTGCTCTAAACCCATGTTGCCCTGGGTTGTGTAATTTTTTTTTTATATTTTATTTAAAAAACACAGTATACATGGATGGTATACATAAATGATTTAAAACAAAAAACACGAAAACTTTATATAAGAAGACATATAACTAAACAGAGGGCTACCAGAACATATCTTAACCACAAAATAACTATATAACCAAAACCTGACAGTCTTATTCATATTGTATATGAAATTTTATATACAAAAGCAATTTCATCAAAAACTAATGCATTGCACACACCATGGTACTACGATTATATAAAATTTTATATACAAAAACAATATCATATAAACTAATACATTGTACACTCAATGGTACTATGGTTATATAAAATAACTATCAGAAACCTACATGACTCTTGAAATTGGAACATGGTGTTCTTTATTTTTGGTTTTGCATATATTGAAAAAGGAATCAAAATATGCAAAAAGCCTTTAATAATTAACATAAGACTTTTACAGATCTAACATGTATGATTACATATGAGGAAACACTAAGACACCTAATACCCCGACCAACCCCATATTTAGTTTCTCAAACTAATTATAAACCCACAAAAAAATATACCTTACTTGTATACAGTGATATTAGTAAAGGTGCTTAATTGAACATCAACTGACTATATGCACCATAAATGATAAAAAAAAAACACATGTGATATCACTGGGTGACAGAACAACATATCCCACAAAAGCTGCTGCCCAAGAAACCTGAATGTCCAAAGATTACATTATTATTATAATCAAGGGGGAAGCGCTAAACCCGTAGGATTATACAGCGCCCAGGGGGGGGGGGATGTGGAAGGCATTCAGGCTTAATTCGGAGAACTGGAGCACAGATCCAATTCCCTAAATCAAGAGCCCCTCACCAACATCAAGGAACCTTCCATGAGGGGACCAAAGATTACAATATAGGACATTATACATCTCACCCCCCCCCCCCCTCACAGCGGTGGCCGCTACTACATATACAAAACATCTCAGGCAAATGAAACTTTTTGCCCTTCAACAAAAGTTTACAATCATCACCAAAAGGTCTGCTTACGAACATTCCCCATAAAGGCCAGTATAACGTTGTACTTTTAGCAGTGATATCAGCGTGACATCCGCGTACAAATGACTAAACTAAACCTAACGGGAATCCCAGGAAAGACCCAACATACTTCACCAAGCCCCGGCCATAGTCGGGAACCAGTTCAGTCTTGCTAGAGGCTGGAACATATACTGAAATATTGTTTTTTATCTGTATTATCAAGATGCATGACCATTTTAGGATTAATCCAAGATCTCAGTGCCACACAGCGCCACAACCATACACACACAGACACACGGTACCATTCATAATACATACACGTCACTCCCTAAAACCCGCCCTCTACCCTGAAGTCCCGAACATACCGTTTGGTGCTACACAGACCGGGCCGCGGGGGCGTTGACCCCCGAAACTCTCTCCAGGTAAACTCCAGGTAAACCACGGGGGGAGTCCAGCCCCCCATTGCCTTGCCCCACCCCCAGTTGCAGTAACCTTTGAACAGTAAGACTTTGATACTTTGAAGGAAAACTATTATCCCAACTTCTACCATATATGAGTTTATTTCTGCAATACGTTCTGTAGATACCTGCCGCAATTGCCCTGATCCTAACTGATCCCCCGGTTTCCCGCATACCCCATGAGATAAAGAGGAAATCAGCCACCACGTACATTATTGCTCTTCGTACCTCACTTGATACACTGCTAACGTCCAATGTTAAGGCCCGTAAGGTTGAAATACTTCCCCCACTAAGAAAATCTAAAACCCGCCCCAACCACGAACGAACTTTGTCCAAGGTATCACAAAAGTAGACAGCATGAAAAGCTGTTTCTTCGAGACCGCAATGCAAGCAATCCACCTCCCTTACCAAACCCATCCTATTTAAGACCGATTTTGATGCTAAAATCACCATGACAAATCTGTACACCAATTCACGAATCCTTGGTGCCAACTTAAGTTTACAAAATCCTTCCCATATTTCCCCCCAATTATACAGCGGAAAAACAGACAATCCCTGTACAATTTCCCCATGACAACATATGCTGACCATTTGCCCCACCCGGATCCGTTGCGCATTTCTCAACTTTAACAACAAACGCAGCATGTCCTCACACTCGATTAATCCCCTGCTGCTCCACCATTTACGCATTTCGATCATTACCCGACCCACCCGGATGCCCTTCTCACCGCCCGCCCTTCTCACCGCCCGCCCTGAGGAACCGCTGCTTTACATAGAGGGCCTTCACCCGTGGCCCCAAAGCCAATAGACCTAAACCCCCACGACGAACATGGGTCATGACAACCTCCCGACTTAACCAAGCTCTCCCAAAACCCCAAACATAACGTAAGATCCTTCTCTGCAGTTCCTGAATATCCATCTCTCTTAAAGGGTACACCTCAGCCACACCCCATACCTTACTATAAACAAGTGTATTAACCACTATTGTCCTCTGTTGCAACGAGACTTCCCCAGCTCTTAACCCCCGAAGTCGATCTAAAGCCTTGTTAACCACCAATTCAGAGTTTGTAATAAAGTTGGTAGAATTACCGACAATATGTAAAGTAAAAGGACACAAGTGCAACTAATGTGACATTTATTGTGGCAACGTTTCGCTCTCCAGGAGCTTTATCAAGCCATTACAAACAATACATGGACACAGAGGGTATATAAAGGCTCAGAGTGAGGTGAATATTAGTGAGGTACCTCACTAATATTCACCTCACTCTGAGCCTTTATATACCCTCTGTGTCCATGTATTGTTTGTAATGGCTTGATAAAGCTCCTGGAGAGCGAAACGTTGCCACAATAAATGTCACATTAGTTGCACTTGTGTCCTTTTACTTTACAATTCAGAGTTTACCCTTCGGCCCTCCCTCTCATCTGTCATGTACACGATACCACATATTCTAAGTTGCACCACGACTGACCACCCATACCTTTCGCCCAACCTCCCCCCCACCCATGTACCCACCTCCAATAATTTCGATTTTGCCTTATTGACACACATGCCAGACTCTGCCCCAAAAAACTCAACAATCCATCCCACGATCTGCAAATCCTCCTCCCCTTTTAACAAAATCGTGGTATCATCTACGTACCCGACTACACGCGCTGCATGGTCACTGCTCAGCGTTCCACGCCTCAAACCACCATCCACCAGCTCATAAAAGGGGTTTTGCATACAAGCAAAAAGCAGCTGGGAGAGGGGGCATCCTTGCCTCAAACCCCTTTCCATACGGACCGGCTGCCCCAATTTACCGTTTACCTGTACGCGTACCATAGCCGAGACATACAAGGTATCAACCCATCTTACAATCCCCTCTCCAAAACCCTGCTTCAATAAAATAAGCCTCAATAAATCCCTATCAACACAGTCATAAGCATTTTGCCAGTCAAGCCCGAGGACACCCCCCCTTGACATTCCTCCAAAAACTCCCTAATACGTACATGTCCGTCCCTCATAAGAACATAAGAACATAAGAAAGGAGGAACACTGCAGCAGGCCTGTTGGCCCATACTAGGCAGGTCCTTTACAATTCATCCCACTAACAAACATTTGACCAACCTAACTTTCAATGCCATAAGACCTGTTTGTGTGCTCTCTGTGAATCTGAACCAGGATGCCCTCTCTTGAGCAACTTTACCAGCAGCTGAGAGAAGAGCTCAGAGTTGCTAAGATGGAGATACGGCGATTAACGGAGGAGAACAAGAGGATTCATAGTAATCCTCCTGTTGTGAGTCCCCAGGTTAAGAGGGGAGCTTGGTCAGTGGCCGGGCAACATGGAACCAAGCTAAAGATCAAGAAAACGGTTGGAGAGGCAGAAACAATGAGAAACCAGAAGACTACCGTGGAAACTTCCAACCCATCCTCGGTGCTACCCGACGAATGTGAGTGTTCTACTAGGAATGCCACAACGAGCACCAAAGAAGCATTGGCAGACGTGAATGAGACATCCCTAGAAACCCGAACGAAGACCATCCAGAACGTCTTGACGAATTCTACAAGTGGTGTAATGCTACCTGGCGAATGTGAGTCGACTACTTGGAGCATCACGACGGACGATGCCAAGAAAGGTAAAAACATTGTTGTTGTTGGGGATAGCCAGATTAGGTACATGGATAGGGCATTCTGCTTGAAGGACAGGAGTAGGAGGCAGAGAGTGTGTTTTCCTGGGGCTGGGATGAAGGATATTGTTAGCCGTCTGGATGACATCATGAGAGGTAATGGGAATATAAACACATATGCAGTATAATGTGATCCTTTATTGGCTACGTTTCGCCCGCAGAGTGGGCTTTTTCAAGTCACAAACAGAACTTGTATACCTGGTATGCCTAGCTGTCCCTCGTGAATAACCGACCCCATAACCTTCCTCATTCTGTTTCCTAAAACTTTT
The DNA here is from genome assembly GCF_038502225.1 of Cherax quadricarinatus. Taxonomy (NCBI): domain Eukaryota; kingdom Metazoa; phylum Arthropoda; class Malacostraca; order Decapoda; family Parastacidae; genus Cherax; species Cherax quadricarinatus. The sequence goes on along the minus strand of NC_091353.1, from coordinate 2,240,623 downwards.
GCAAAGATTTTATAGTCCGAGCACATAAGAGATATTGCTTTATATGCACTTAGACCCCTCCCCCCTCCCTTTTTGGGCACCAACACAACTACCCCCGTACTTTGTGACATACCTAACCTCCCCTCCGTGAGCATGCAATTTAATACATCAATCAAACAATGCTTAATACTTCCCCAATGCGCCCTATAAAAATCATTCAAAATGCCATCTATACCTGGTGCCTTTCCTTTACTCATACTAAAAATCGCCTCCTCTACCTCCTCCACTCGAATTCTACCTTCTAGTACCGTTCTATCCCTGTCACTAATAACTTTTCTGAAATCCCTCCCCACCAGGCCACCCACATGGGCCCCCCCTACTACCTGCCGTAGCTTTTCCTCAAACCATAGATCAGCATAAAAACTCATGCTGTCCGTGGTGAGGAGTACTTGACCCGGCAGGTAACCACCCAAACCCCTGCATACTTCCAATTGCAGGAGAGACATCGCCTGTTGTCTTACCCTAAATTTGCGCAAGACACAACCCGAAGGTTTGTCACCCCAGAGCACTTCTTCCATACCTGCTCTGACTCAAACCGCATTGAAACGTTCATTGTGAATTTCTGCAAGTCGACTATGAAGATGTTCAATGTCGTCATACCTACTACTCCCGCCCCCCCACATAGTAATCATTTAGCTGCCCTTCCAGATAGTTTTGCAGCCCAAACCTCCACCTCGCCTCCTCTTTTCCCCGCTTCTTATAATAACTCGCTATTCCGGGTTTGGCACGCGTTTCCCACCATTCCAACAAACATTCACCTGCCCGTTGCGTTTCCCAGAGATTCTTCCACCAGTCCTGAAAAGCACACCCATCCCCCTCCCCCTCCAATAGCTGTACGTTCAGTTTCCAATAACCTGGATAAACCCTGATCATCCCATCCCAGTCCAAGTCCGCTAGCACTGCGCGGTGATCTGAAAACCCCACATCAAAGGTCTGTACGTGCCCAACTCTAATTCCTTGTGTTACATAAAGTCTATCCAGACGGGCTGCATAGCCCCTGCGAACGAACGTATGCTCCACCCACCACCCACCCCGCCCCACCACATCATAAACCCCTGCATCCCCCAGCAGATTCCGTAAGTCAGGTAAAACGCACCCCGCCCCCCTCGGCTCAACATCACCATGGCGGATAATGCAATTCCAATCCCCGCCCATGACGGTAATGAACGGCAAACCCCAAGTGTGAAATGTTAAAGCCTCCCTCACAAATTCTATTTTAACTTTAGTGTTGCTTTCCGCAGGCATGTAAACGCCAATAAAACAAACCCTCACCTCACCCCAGTACCCATCTACCCTCACCACCCTCCCACCTCCCCCCTCCTCCCATCTCAAGACACGCCAAGGGCTGGACTCCTTCACCGCTATAGCTTCCCCACCCTTTAATTTTAAAGAACTGCTAACATACATTCGGTAGCCTTTTAACCGTAACTCTCGCCCAAACTTATAATTGTGTTCTTGTATGAAACATACGTCCACGGCATACCTGCGCAAGAACCACTCCATCCACACACACTTAAACTCTGCCCGCAGGCCATTTACATTGATGGTAACACACTTGAATTCACAAAAGGAGGTTTTCCTCTATGTTTGTGGGTCTTTCCCGTACCCACACGTACATTACACTGACCTTCTTTGACCTTTGACTTCCCAAGGCTCCCCTCAACCCCCCGTGCCCTACCCATATGCTGGGCGCTTGCCACAACCCCGTCTTCAAGAGGCGCCTCAGCCACTTTCGACCATAATTTCTTCCCTGGACACTGTCCCGGTGTCAGTACCTCGTCCATATCCGACACTCCTGCCGTCCGTTTGCGGGAACCACCTTCCACACACATCTCACCAGACGAAACCTCCTGGTGGACTTCCACCACCACCTCATGCAACCGTGTCATTGTAATCATGTCCAGGTCTCCCATATTTGGTGAATCTTCCTTCACCACTTCTTGACACTTCGGTGGAACGTCTGGGCTATGCTCTGCCCCATCCAGGAGATCGTTTAGCACGTTCTCCAGCAAACTTTCCTGTGACAACTCCACAGGCTCCGTAGGCCCCACAGGTGGCGTGGGCACGTTTGTAGTGTCCACCGACAGGGTGGCACACGCCATAGACCGCGTCTCCTCTTGTTGTACTTCCTCACTCCAAAGCTTAGGTCCTTGCTCAGGCGAAGGACCAGCCCCCAGATCAAAGGCTTCGGTTCGTAGAACCACAGGAGAAGGTTCCCGGATGCGTACAACCAGGCGTCTGGAGCACTGAGCAGCCATATGGTCATACGAGTTGCATAACCTGCATATCTTCCATTGGCCTGCATAGTGAACAAAAACTTGGGTCCTGTAGTGTTCAAGATGAACGTAAGATGGAATCGGCTGTTTTAACGTCATCTTGAGGGTGCAGGAGCCTTCTGGAAGCCCCTCGTATGGGCCCTCCCTCCACACTCCCTTGGTCGCTGCATGTACCGTGCCGTATCTACCAAAAACTTTCCAAATAACATACTCCTCCGCCTCGAAAGGCACGTTCCTTACTTTGACCCAGGTCACGTATGTGGAGACGTCATGCAGGCAAACCTCTACGGCCGAATTCACCGCCATTTTCCTCTCTTGAAAAGCTTCCACAATCTTGGAGTAAAAACCGGCATTTGCAAGTTTTACAAAAAACCTCGACATCCCATTGAGAGCCACACCATATAATTCCTCAGTGGGGATGCTGTAGATGTCGCGAATAATGGTAGGCAACAAGACATGCATCCTTGCACCACTGAGAGAGCCACGAATGAATTCAACACAGACCGTGTTTACTCTTCTACCCTGACGATCCGCCATCTTGCATACTGTAGTACACAGTTCGCCACCAGGTGTAAGCAGGAGCAGGCTCAGAAAGCGTCCTCTCAGCCCGTAGGTTGAGAGACGAATGATTGTGTAATTGATGGGTATCTAGATGGGTGGCGATCTTGCTTCTTAGGACCCTTTCAAAGAATTTTATGATATGGGATGTTAGTGCTATCGGTCTGTAGTTCTTTGCTCTTGCTTTACTGCCCCCTTTGTGGAGTGGGGCTATGTCTGTTGTTTTTAGTAACTGTGGGACGACCCACATGTCCATGCTCACTCTCCATAGGATGGTAAAAGCACGCAATACGGGCTTCTTGCAGTTCTTGATGAACACAGAGTTCCATGAGTCTGGCCCTGGGGCAGAGTGCATTGGCATGTCATTTATCGCCTGTTCGAAGTCATTTGACATCAGGATAACATCAGATAGGCTTATTTTTTTTTTTTTTTTTATTATCACACCGGCCGATTCCCACCAAGGCAGGGTGGCCCGAAAAAGAAAAACTTTCACCATCATTCACTCCATCACTGTCTTGCCAGAAGGGTGCTTTACACTACAGTTTTTAAACTGCAACATTAACACCCCTCCTTCAGAGTGCAGGCACTGTACTTCCCATCTCCAGGACTCAAGTCCGGCCTGCCGGTTTCCCTGAATCCCTTCATAAATGTTACTTTGCTCACACTCCAACAGCACGTCAAGTATTAAAAACCATTTGTCTCCATTCACTCCTATCAAACACGCTCACGCATGCCTGCTGGAAGTCCAAGCCCCTCGCACACAAAACCTCCTTTACCCCCTCCCTCCAACCCTTCCTAGGCCGACCCCTACCCCGCCTTCCTTCCACTACAGACTGATACACTCTTGAAGTCATTCTGTTTCGCTCCATTCTCTCTACATGTCCGAACCACCTCAACAACCCTTCCTCAGCCCTCTGGACTGGCTTGTGCTTACCAAATTCTGTGACTCATAAAAAAATCATTTAGATCTTCGACTCTCAGTCTGGTTAGAGGCTTGCTAAAAACTGAGTCATATTGGGACTTGAGTAGCTCACTCATTTCCTTGCTGTCATCTGTGTAGGACCCATCTTGTTAGCCCAATACTGGATGTTGTTATCGACTTTGATTTGACATAAGAAAAGAAATACTTTGGGTTTCTTTCGATTTCATTTATGACTTTTAGTTCTTCATGCGATTCCTGACTCCTATAAGATTCTTTTAGCTTAAGTTCAATGTTTGCTATTTCTCTGACCAGTGTCTCCCTACGCATTTCAGATACATTGGCCTCTTTTAGCCGCTGTGTTATTCATTTCCGTTGCCTGTAAAGGTAGCGCCTCTTTCTATTTTACATCTACTCCCTTTTCTTAAAGGAATAAGCCTTGAGCATACATCGAGTGCCACCGAGTTAATCTGTTCCAGGCATAAGTTGGGGTCTGTGTTGCTTAGTCTATCTTACCAGCTTATATCGTTTAGGACTTGATTTACTTGGTCCCACTTTATGTTCTTGTTACTGAAGTTGAATTTGGTGAAGGCTGCCTCGTGACTGATCTCATTTTGTCGGTCTGGGGCTCCGCACATACATGTCTGAATCTTGATTATGTTGTGATCTGAGTATATTTTTTTGATAGGGTGACATTTCGTATCAGATCATTATTGTTAGTGAAGATGAGGTCTAGTGTATTCTCCAGTCTAGCAGGCTCTATTATTTGCTGGTTTAAGTTGAATTTTGTGCAGAGATTTAAAAGCTCGTGTGTGTGTGAGTTCTCGTCAGAGCTGCCTCCTGGTGTTATCACTGCAACAACATTATTTACTATATTCCTACATTTTAGGTGCCTCAAGTTGAAATCCCCCAGGAACAAGATGTTGGGGGCAGGAGCTGGAAGATTTTTCCAGACAGTGGTCAATTTTTAACAGCTGTTCCTGGAATTGCTGGGACGTTGTGTCCGGAGGCTTGTAGACTACCACAATGACTAGGTTTTGGTTCTCGATCTTACTGCTAAAACTTCCACTACATCATTTGAGGCATTAAGCAGTTCTGTGCAAATAAGTGACTCTGCGATATACAGGCCAACCCCCCCCTTTTGCCTGTTCATTCTGTCTCATCTGTATAGGTTGTAACCTGGGATCCATATTTCGTTGTCCAAGTGATCCTTTATGTGGGTCTCTGTGAAAGCCGGGAACATTGCATTTGCCTCTGCAAGCAGTCAACGGATGAAAGGTATTTTGTTGTTCGTTGCTGGCTTTAGACCCTGTATATTTGCAAAGAAGAATGTCATTGGACTGGTGGTATTGGTGGTACTGGGGGACTTTCTTTCCGGCACTAGTATCTGTATCTGTTGGTTTGGAGTGGAGGCCATCGACTGTGGTTCCACTCCAGAAATGACTGGATTTGGCGTACGATTTCTGCCATTTCCTGCCAGTTTTTTTTCCTTCCTGGGACTAAAAAACCTCTCCCTCTTGAGTGGCTGTGGCTACCCAGGTTTTCCCATGGCCTGGATGTTTTGTATCTTTTTGCCCCCTTTAGATGGTGTGCCTGGGAATTTAAGTTATAGCACAATCTTTCCTGTACTGAAGAGGGACACATTTCAGGGTGAAAAAGCTTACTGGAAGGGAGTTTGCATTTTCCTGTTGTCATATGGGCACAGCATTTTCTAGGGTGGTCAAAGCTGCATGTCCCGTCTGTTTTTCCAGATTTTCCATGTCTGCAGATACCAAGTGCGTAGTATGTGCACAGGCTTGGTTTCTGTTTGCCTTGGGTTTTTGTAACTGTATTCCCTGTTGGTGCATGTTTTTTACCTGTCTCATTCCTATCCTCACTAGTACTAACAAGGAAGCTCTCACCAGTTGTTTCTGGTAATATATCCTCATTATTGCTAGTAGAGTCCCCTTGTTTGTTATCTCCTGTGGTATTAATAGTTTGTAATATTGGTTTTATCTTGTCCTTGACTACATTTGTTTCCCCACTACAGCTACTGTCTCCCTCGAGGCCATTTATATGCATTCCCTCATGCATACATTTACTGTCTACCTGGACAGCACCTACAGCCTCACCATTACTGTCTACCAGGACAGCACTTCCAGTCCCACAGTTACTGTCTCCCAGGACAGCACCTCCAGCCCAGACTTTTTATTTTCCCATCTGTTATAGAAAGCTTCCAGGTTTTCTATGAAAGCAGCTTTGATGTTATCCTCTTTTAATACCAATGTAATTTTAGTCCACAGATTGATCTCATTTGGACATACCCAAAAACACTTCCCTGATTTAATACTGCTTGTAGATAGTTCTTGGATATCTGCACAAGAGGCGTGACACCAGTTTTCACAAAAATGGCAAATTTTTTTTATATTTTGGCTCGTACGTTGGTTTGCGTGCAGCCAGCAGCAACAGCCTGGTTGATCAGGCTCTGATCCACCAGGAGGCCTGGTCACAGACCGGGCCGCGGGGGCGTTGACCCCCGGAACTCTCTCCAGGTAAACTCCAGGTAAGGACACAGTATACAATCTACATGTTGTTATACATAAAACTTAACAAAAAAAACTCAACACTGAGAAAAAACAAGCCTAACTAGGAATGAAACAGAAGAAGCTACACATAAGCATTCCTTAACAAAAAAGGCTACAAAACAAAACCTGTTACACTTATGCATATTTTGTACAAAACTTTATATACAAAACATTAAGTATACACCAAAACATTTCTCATACAATTATTTTGTATAGTAACATATTACGTACATAGATTCTCGAAAACTAAAACCTCCTGACAATGTTTTCGAGGAGACTAAATCGTACTCCCCACACCCCATATAAGCCAAATACACATCATATGGAACTTTGCCTATTCTAGAATAAATGATAAATAAGAAAAAAATTTCTAAGATGTGTGCCTCCTCCCATCACCCACCAGGTACACAGTATGAACAGGTGAAATATACCCTTAATCCGTGTGTATATACGTTCCTACCTCATTAACTTCCCAACAGGAAGGAATACTGAATAGGGCAATGTACAATCTTGAAAACCTCATGCATCAACATGTCAAGGACACAACCAGAGAGAGAGGGGAGGATGAGCCAGCAAGACTGGATCTTGTGTTCACCCTGAGCAGTTCAGACATTGAGGACATCACTTACGAGAGGCCCCTTGGAGCTAGCGATCACGTGGTTCTGAGTTTTGATTATATAGTAGAGTTACAAGTGGAGAAGGTAACAGGAACTGAAGGGGACAGGCCAAACTATAAAAGGGGGGACTACACAGGTATGAGAAACTTCCTGCAGGAGGTTCAGTGGGACAGAGAAATGGTAGGAAAATCAGTAAACGAGATGATGGAATATGTGGCAACAAAGTGCAAGGAGGCAGAGGAAAGTTTTGTTCCCAAGGGAAACAGAAATAATAGGAAGACCAAAACGAGTCCTTGGTTTACCCGAAGGTGTAGGGAGGCAAAAACTAAGTGCAACAGAGAATGGAAAAGGTACAGGAGGCATAGGACCCAGGAAAACAAGGAGATTAGTAGAAGAGCCAGAAACGAGTATGCACAGATAAGGAGGGAGGCCCAGCGACAGTATGAAAACGACATAGCATCGAAAGTCAAATCTGACCCGAAACTACTGTATAGCCACATTAGGAGGAAGACAACAGTCAAGGACCAGGTGATAAGGCTGAGGAAAGAAGGTGGAGAACTCACAAGAAACGATCAAGAGGTATGTGAGGAGCTCAACACGAGATTTAAGGAAGTATTTACAGTAGAGACAGGAAGGACTTTGGGATGACAGATCAGATGGGGACACCAGCAAGGAATATACCAACAAGTGTTGGACGACATACATACAGATGAGGAGGAGGTGAAGAAACTGCTAAGAGACATCAATACCTCAAAGGCAATGGGACCGGACAACATCTCCCCGTGGGTCCTTAGAGAGGGAGCAGATATGTTGTGCGTGCCACTTACCACAATCTTCAACACATCTCTGGAAACTGGGCAACTACCTGAGGTATGGAAGACGGCAAATGTAGTTCCCATTTTTAAAAAAGGAGACAGAAAAGAGGCACTAAACTATAGACCTGTGTCATTGACATGTATAGTATGCAAAGTTATGGAGAAGATTATCAGGAGGAGAGTGGTGGAGCACCTGGAATGGAACAAGAGTATAAATGCCAACCAGCACGGATTCACGGAAGGCAAATCCTGTGTCACAAACCTTCTGGAGTTTTATGATAAAATAACAGAAGTAAGACACGAGAGAGAGGGGTGGGTTGATTGCATCTTCTTGGACTGCAAGAAGGCCTTTGACACAGTTCCTCACAAGAGATTAGTGCAGAAGCTAGAGCATCAGGCGCATATAACAGGAAGGGCACTGCAATGGATCAGAGAATACCTGACAGGGAGGCAACAACGAGTCATGGTACGTAATGATGTATCACAGTGGGCACCTGTGACGAGCGGGGTCCCACAGGGGTCGGTCCTAGGACCAGTGCTATTTTTGGTATATGTGAACGACATGATGGAAGGGTTAGACTCAGAAGTGTCCCTGTTTGCAGATGATGTGAAGTTAATGAGGAGAATTAAATCTGATGAGGACCAGGCAGGACTTCAAAGAGACCTGGACAGACTGGACACCTGGTCCAGCAAATGGCTTCTCGAATTTAATCCTGCCAAATGCAAAGTCATGAAGATAGGGGAAGGGCACAGAAGACCACAGACAGAGTATAGGCTAGGTGGCCAAAGACTGCAAACCTCACTCAAGGAGAAAGATCTTGGGGTGAGTATAACACCGAGCATGTCTCTGGAAGCACACATCAATCAGATAACTGCTGCAGCATGTGGGCGCCTGGCAAACCTGAGAACAGCATTCCGATACCTTAGTAAGGAATCGTTCAAGACACTGTACACCGTGTATGTCAGGCCCATACTGGAGTATGCAGCACCTGTTTGGAACCCGCACTTGATAAAGCACGTCAAGAAACTAGAGAAAGTACAAAGGTTTGTGACAAGGTTAGTTCCAGAGCTAAGGGGAATGTCCTATGAAGAAAGATTAAGGGAAATCGGCCTGACGACACTGGAGGACAGGAGGGTCAGGGGAGACATGATAACGACATATAAAATACTGCATGGAATAGACAAGGTGGACAAGACAGGATGTTCCAGGGAGGGGACACAGAAACAAGGGGCCACAATTGGAAGTTGAAGACACAAATGAGTCAGAGAGATATTAGGAAGTATTTCTTCAGTCATAGAGTTGTAAGGCAGTGCAATAGCCTAGAAAATGACGTAGTGGAGGCAGGAACCATACACAGTTTTAAGACGAGGTTTGATAAAACTCATGGAGCGGGGAGAGAGAGGGCCCAGTAGCAACCAGTGAAGAGGTGGGGCCAGGAGCTAAGACTCGACCCCTGCAACCACAAATAGGTGAGTACAAATAGGTGAGTGAGTACACACACACAAAGGCCTTCACACAGACAGGCCTTACATCATGTTATCTCACATACACCACTGGAGCAGCCACCATCTCTTCTCTTCCTTACTACAATCATCTCCAAGTACTCATCACTCACCTCCGGAAGCCAACCCCTTGCTGCCTTTCCCCGGCACCAACTGTAGTAGTCGTGCCACAGTCAGTCCCCGATAACTCTCCGGAAAAAGAGCAACCCACTGACCCCCATATAAGCTCCTATTCCTACCCACCGACCTATAAAAACTCGCCGCTAAGGCCTTGATCCTGACATTACCCCCCACCTCCCTCATTCCCCAAGAAACATACAAAAAATCAACCATTATATACCTTAACGCCCTCGCTACCTCATTAGACACTCCTCCCACGCCTAAAAGTAAAGCCCTAAGGACCCCCACCCTTCCCCCTTCCAATAATCCAAAAACACCCCTCAACCACACCCTTACATTTTCCAAAAAAGGACAAAAGTACACCACATGGAAAGCATTTTCCACGTCGCCACAATGCACACATGAAGCATCACTCACATATCCCATCTGCCTCAACACCTGTTTTGATGCCAATGTCCCCATGAGGAATCTGTAGACCACTTCTCTCACCCTTGCAGGCATTCTTAGCTTTCGAAATTCCTCCCATATTACCCTCCAATTATATGTGGGGAAGACAGCCACCCCTTGCAGCATCTCCCGATGATACTCTACTCCCACCAGCCTCCCTATTCGCAAATGACGTACATCTCGCACTCTTAACATATACTGCAACATATCCTCACACACCTCCAGGTCCCTCCCACTCCACCAACAATGTAAGTCCCGCATCACCTCCCCCAGACCCCCCTCACTGAGGTATCTCACCAGTTCCAGTTCCAGTTTAATATGTTTATTATGCACCCCATACCCATCCTGTGGGCGGTAGTCAAAAGATTACAGAGGTACATCACCTTGACGTATATTGCCCTCACCCTGGGCCCCAATGCCAACAAACCCAATCCCCCCTGACGCACTCCAGTCATTACTACATCACGTCCCAACCACGCCCTCCCATAACCCCATATATACCTTAATGCCCTCCTCTGTATGTCTGTTACATCACAATTTCTCAAGGGATATACTGCCGCCGCTCCCCAAACCTTACTGTATACCAACGAATTCGCAATCACAGCCCTTTGGTGCAACGTAACATCTCTGGCCCGAAGGCTACGTAGCCTACCCACTGCCCTGTCCCTAACTGCCTCTGAATTAATCTTTCTACTTTCTTGCCTGTCCGCTGTGTACCAAATCCCACAAATCTTAATCCGTTCTACTACATTCCATCCAAACCCCTGACCCAATCTCCTGCCTACCCAGGTGCCCACCTCTAACAACATCGACTTGCTTTTGTTTACCCTCATTCCTGTTACGGCCCCAAACTTCTCGATGACTCTACCCACCCTTGAAAAATCCTCCCTTCCACTAAGTAAGATCGTCGTATCATCAATGTAACCCACAACCCCCCCGTCATTCCCCTCAACCCCCTCCCCACACAACTCTCGGTCTACACGCTCATAAAATGGGTTCTGAACACAAGCAAATAATAGCTGTGAAAGTGGGCAACCCTGCTGCAAACCCCTCTCCATACGAATCCCAGAACCCAACCTACCGTTCACCTGCACACGCATGATCGCCCCCGCATACAATGCATCCACCCACCCTACCACCCTGGCACCAAAACCCAGATCTCACAAACTCTCACGCAAAAACACCCTGTCCACACAATCATACGCATTCTCCCAATCAACCCCTAGAACCCCCACCCCTCCACAGCCCTCTAAGAAAACCCTTATGCGCCCGTGTCCATCCCGCATACTCCTCCCTGGAATCCCAAACTGACCTCTGTGTAAAAGTGCTCCGAGAACTGCCTTCATTCTATTCCCTAGAATCTTTGCGAATACCTTATAGTCTGCGCACATTAAGGAAATTGCCTGGAAAGCACTCAGTGCTCGCGCCCCTTCCTTCTTTGGTACTAATACTACTATGCCTGTACATTGTGACTCACCCATTCTCTTTCTATCTAGCATATTTTTCAAAGCCCCAACTAAACAATGCCTCATGCACCCCCAATGAGCCCTATAAAAGTCAATAGGCAAACCGTCAGTGCCTGGCGCCTTACCCGTATGCATGCTGAAGACCGCATCTGCCACCTCAGCCTCACTAATATCAGCCTCCAACCCCACCCTATCCTTTTCTCCTATAGCCTTATGAACCCCCCTACCGAAAGACGCCTGCCAGGCGCCCCGCCTCCCACCCTCTCTCCATTTTCTCCTGAGCCATTCACCTGCATAAATGCTCATACTCTCAGTGGAGATGAGGACCTCACCTTCCGGGTAATCCCCCACTCCCGCACTAGTCTCTAACTGCAATAACGTGGTCACTCTCCTACGCTCCCTAAACTTACGCAGCACATACCCAGTCGGTTTATCCCCCCACAACACATCGTCCAACCCTGAACGAAAACGTATCGCGTCAAAACGTTCTTTATGAATCTCCTCAATCCTACCTTGAAGCAGTGCTATATCTTCCCCCTCCCATAACATGCCTGCAACTGTCCCTCCAAAAAATTCTGCAAACCATATCTGCATCTCGCTTCCTCACGGCCCTTGACTCTATAAAAATTCGCGATCCCAAAGTTTTGCCCACAACTCCCACCATTCTACAAGCTCCATAGCCCGATCCCTATCTCCCCAAAACCCATTCCACCACTCATCAAATCCCATTCCCCCCCTTCCCCCCGAGCAGCCGCACATTCAACTTCCAATAGCTGGGGTAAATATGCACGGCACCTTCCCACGACAGATCCACTATCACTGCCCTATGGTCCGAGAAACCCACATCAAAAGTCTGCACCCTCCCGACCTCCAACCCTTCATGACGTAAATCCTGTCTAGTCTTGCAGCATACCCCTTGCGAATGAACGTGTGCTCCACCATATAACCTCCTCCCCCTGCAACATCTACGACACCCACGTCCCTCAACACATCCCTCAGAACACGTAATACACAACCCACCCCCCTCGGTTCAACATCCTGGCCCCGAATTACACAATTCCAATCCCCATCAATAATCGTGATGGCAGGCAATCCCCGCAGATGGTACAATAAGTCTTCCCTCACAAAATCCGCTTTTACTCGTGTATTGCTCGACGCCGGCACATACACTCCTATGAAACATGCCCTTCTATCACCCCATACACCATCTACCCACACAACCCTCCCCCCTGCCTCCTCCCAACCCATGACACGTAAGGGGCTGGTCTCCTTTATCGCTATTGCCACCCGCCCCCCTTTCAACTGCCAAGCATAACTAACGTACAACTTATACCCATGCAACAACAACTCACTACCAATCTTATGATTGTGTTCCTGCAAGAAACACACATCCACCTGGAACCTGCGTAAGAACCATACTAACCACACAGTTTTGATCTCAGCCTTGAGACCGTTCACATTTAGAGTGACACACCTGAAATTTATAAGAATGGCGGCTTCCCTCTATGCCTCTGTGGCTTGCCCACCATCCCTTTTCCTGTGCGTCGACCCGACGCCTCACCAGACTTTCCCCTGGTTCCCTCCCCACCTTTTACCCTTTCACTACAGAAATCAGGATCCACTAGATCCTTTTGGTCCAGCAACTCCTCATCCTTTGCCCAAGCTTTTTTGCCCGGCCTCTGCCCCGGCGTGAGTACCTCCTCGGCCTCAACCGTGCCAGCAGGCCTTTTCCTAGAACCATTACCCACACACATGTCTTCATCTGACAAATGCTCCTGATGGACCTCCACCTCCACCACTTGCTCTAAGCGAGTTCCACACAATGTTTGTACCACAGACTGCTGTTCCTCCCTCACATCAGCCTCGGCAGCACTTACGGTGGAGGTCCCCTACCCGTCCAAACAACCTCTCAACACGTCCTCCAGTAAATCTTCCTGAGGAACATCTTTCCTTCCTGTTGGAGCCCCCGACGGTCCTGTCTGCTCCCCCGAGCCTACTGGGAGTGTAACACAGGTACCGACCATCGGTACTTCCCGATCAACCTCTTCACTCCAACGACCACTCGTCCCTGCTTCCTCCTCTCCCAACTCAGGCATCAACTCACAAGGCCGCTGCTCCACTGCCAACGTACCAGGAGCCCTGGTAGGCTGCCTCCTAGGACACTGTGCTGCCATATGGTCGTAGGAGCTACATAATCGACAGGTCCTTCTCTGGCCGGCATAGTGCACAAAAACCTGTGTCCTGGAACCCACTAGCATGACGTAGGACGGTATAGGCCTAGCCAACGTCATTTTGAGGGTATAAGAACCCTCAGGTCGTCCCTCATATGGCCCATCTTTCCATACTCCCATCATAGCCGAATGAACTTTACCATAACTGTTGAAGACCTCCTGTATACTATATGCAGTCGCCTCGAAAGGGACGTTTCTCACCTTCACCCACGTATAGTACCTAGATACGTCGTGCAAGACGACATCCACTGCCGAATTCACAGTCACCTTTCTCTCCTGGTACTTATCAACAAGTCTGTCGTAGACGCCAGTACGATTCAGTTTCAGGAATACTCTGGTCATCCCATTTAAGGCTACACCATATACTTCATCGTTGGGGACACCATAGACGTCTCTGATGATAGCCGGTAGCAATGTATTCATCGTTTCTCCAGTGAGCGTGCCACGTACCAGCTGTATACAAACAGTGTTGATCCGCTGACCCACTCGATACGCCATTTTGCCTTCCAGTTGCTGAAGGTCACCACCAAAGGGCAGGTGTAGCTACTAGGCGTGCGTCCTCTCTCCCCGGAGGTCGAGAGACGAATGGTGGCAAGTAATCCATGTGGAAGCCCGTTTGTTTGATTGACTGCAGACTACACAGAGCTTCATAATGTGCTTTCAATGGTTGATTTACTCTAATTCTACTAGTAACCTCTTGAATATTCTACTAATAACCTCCTTAAAGTGAAGATCTGGCTATTTGTATTTCTATTTCTAACTGTACTTGAATATTAGGACATCAGCTTACCGGTGTACGTTCCTGTTTTATAGTTATTGTTTGTGTTTGATAAGGGCGCCTAATACCCCATCTGTTTATAGTCTGCTTTATTGTCACGTGAATTACGCTTGCTCTTTATGGTACTCTGCCTTGGCAAAAAAACAAAACAAAACTGAAAGATAGACTGCAAATCACCCAGAACAAAATGGTAAGATTTTTCCTGGCCTGGTGGCTAAAGCTCCCGCTTCACACACGGAGGGCCCGGGTTCGATTCCCGGCGGGTGGAAACATTTCGACACGTTTCCTTACACCTGTTGTCCTGTTCACCTAGCAGCAAATAGGTACCTGGGTGTTAGTCGACTGGTGTGGGTCGCATCCTGGGGGACAAGATTAAGGACCCCAATGGAAATAAGTTAGACAGTCCTCGATGACGCACTGACTTTCTTGGGTTATCCTGGGTGGCTAACCCTCCGGGGTTAAAAATCCGAACGAAATCTTATCTTATCTTATCTTAGGCCAGGATGAATTACAGCAGTTGGATATGCTGAATGTTGAAGACAGAGTAAAACAACTGAAGCTAAATCATGTTTATAAAATTGCTCACAAACAGTGTCCAGAATATCTTGCTGTCAATTTTGTCAAGGTTGGGAACCAAAGCAATCATAGTACTAGGGGGAGAGAGCACAACTTTGTAGTACCCACAGTCAGTGGCCAGGCTTCAAACACCTTTTATTGTACAGCAATAAAGGAATGGAACAGACTACCCGCACATATCAAAGCCAGTCATAGCATGAACCAGTTCAAGAAGAGTGCCAACAATACCACCAGTCCGATAACATTCTTCTTTGCAAATATACAGGGTCTAAAGCCAGCAACAAACAACAAAATACCATTCATCCGTGGACTGCTTGCAGAGGCAAAGGCAATGTTCGCGGCTTTCACTGAGACCCACATAAAGGATCACTTGGACAACGAAATATGGATCCCAGGTTACAACCTATACAGATGTGACAGAGTGAACAGGCAAAAGGGGGGGGTTGGCCTGTACATTGCAGAGTCACTTGTTTGCACAGAACTGCTAAATGCCTCAAATGATGTAGTGGAAGTTTTAGCAGTAAAGGTCGAGAACCAAAACCTAGTCATTGTGATAGTCTACAAGCCTCCGGATGCAACATCCCAGCAATTCCAGGAACAGCTGTTAAAAATTGACCACTGTCTGGAAAACCTTCCAGCTCCTGCACCCAACATCTTGCTCCTGGGGGATTTCAACTTAAGGCACCTAAAATGGAGGAATATAGCAAATAATATTGTTGCAGTAATAACACCAGGAGGCAGCTCTGATGAAAACTCACACTCACGCGAGCTTTTAAATCTCTGCACAAAATTCAATTTAAACCAGCAAATAATAGAGCCTACTAGACTGGAGAATACACTAGACCTCATCTTCACTAACAATGATGATCTGATAAGAAATATCACCATATCAAAAACAATATACTCAGATCACAACATAATTGAGGTTCAGTCATGTATGCGCGGAGCCCCAGACCGACATAATGAGATTAGTCACGAGGGAGCATTCACCAAATTCAACTTCAATAACAAAAACATAAAGTGGGACCAAGTAAACCAAGTCCTAACCGATATAAGCTGGGAAGATATACTAAGCAACACAGACCCCAACTTATGCCTAGAACAGATTAACTCGGTAGCACTCGATGTATGCACAAGGCTTATTCCTCTAAGAAAAAGGAGGAGTAGATGTAAAACAGAAAGAGACAGGCGCTCCCTTTACAGGCGACGGAAAAGAATAACAGAGCGGCTAAAAGAGGTCAATATATCTGAAATGCGTAGGGAGACACTGGTCAGAGAAATAGCAAGCATCGAACTTAAGCTAAAAGAATCCTTTAGGAGTCAGGAATCGCGGGAAGAACTAAAAGCCATAAATGAAATCGAAAGAAACCCAAAGTATTTCTTCTCCTATGCCAAATCAAAATCGAGAACAACGTCCAGTATTGGGCCCCTACTTAAACAAGATGGGTCCTACACAGATGACAACAAGGAAATGAGTGAGCTACTCAAGTCCCAATATGACTCAGTTTTTAGCAAGCCGCTAACCAGACTGAGAGTCGAAGATCAAAATGAATTTTTTATGAGAGAGCCACAAAATTTGATTAACACAAACCTATCCGATGTTATCCTGACGCCAAATGACTTCGAACAGGCGATAAATGACATGCCCATGCACTCTGCCCCAGGGCCAGACTCATGGAACTCTGTGTTCATCAAGAACTGCAAGAAGCCCCTATCACGAGCCTTTTCCATCCTATGGAGAGGGAGCATGGACACGGGGGTCGTCCCACAGTTACTAAAAACAACAGACATAGCCCCACTCCACAAAGGGGGCAGTAAAGCAACAGCAAAGAACTACAGACCAATAGCACTAACATCCCATATCATAAAAATCTTTGAAAGGGTCCTAAGAAGCAAGATCACCACGCATCTAGAAACCCATCAGTTATACAACCCAGGGCAACATGGGTTTAGAACAGGTCGCTCCTGTCTGTCTCAACTATTGGACCACTACGACAAGGTCCTAAATGCACTAGAAGACAAAAAGAATGCAGATGTAATATATACAGACTTTGCAAAAGCCTTCGACAAGTGTGACCATGGCGTAATAGCGCACAAAATGCGTGCTAAAGGAATAACAGGAAAAGTCGGTCGATGGATCTATAATTTCCTCACTAACAGAACACAGAGAGTAGTCGTCAACAGAGTAAAGTCCGAGGCAGCTACGGTGAAAAGCTCTGTTCCACAAGGCACAGTACTCGCTCCCATCTTGTTCCTCATCCTTATATCCGACATAGACAAGGATGTCAGCCACAGCACCGTGTCTTCCTTTGCAGATGACACCCGAATCTGCATGACAGTGTCTTCCATTGCAGACACTGCAAAGCTCCAGGCAGACATCAACCAAATCTTTCAGTGGGCTGCAGAAAACAATATGAAGTTCAACGATGAGAAATTTCAATTACTCAGATATGGTAAACATGAGGAAATTAAATCTTCATCAGAGTACATAACAAATTCTGGCCACAAAATAGAGCGAAACACCAACGTCAAAGACCTGGGAGTGATCATGTCGGAGGATCTCACCTTCAAGGACCATAACACTGTATCAATCGCATCTGCTAGAAAAATGACAGGATGGATAATGAGAACCTTCAAAACTAGGGAGGCCAAGCCCATGATGACACTCTTCAGGTCACTTGTTCTATCTAGGCTGGAATATTGCTGCACACTAACAGCACCTTTCAAGGCAGGTGAAATTGCCGACCTAGAAAATGTACAGAGAACTTTCACGGCGCGCATAACGGAGATAAAACACCTCAATTATTGGGAGCGCTTGAGGTTCCTAAACCTGTATTCCCTGGAACGCAGGAGGGAGAGATACATGATTATATACACCTGGAAAATCCTAGAGGGACTAGTACCGAACTTGCACACGAAAATCACCCACTACGAAAGCAAAAGACTTGGCAGACGATGCACCATCCCCCCAATGAAAAGCAGGGGTGTCACTAGCACGTTAAGAGACCATACAATAAGTGTCAGGGGCCCGAGACTGTTCAACTGCCTCCCAGCACACATAAGGGGGATTACCAACAGACCCCTGGCAGTCTTCAAGCTGGCACTGGACAAGCACCTAAAGTCAGTTCCGGATCAGCCGGGCTGTGGCTCGTATGTTGGTTTGCGTGCAGCCAGCAGCAACAGCCTGGTTGATCAGGCTCTGATCCACCAGGAGGCCTGGTCTCAGACCGGGCCGCGGGGGCGTTGACCCCCGGAACTCTCTCCAGGTAAACTCCAGGTAAAAGGTGTCTGATGAATGTAGCTACAGAAAGGGAGGAGAATTATTTTTTTATTTTTTTTAGCTAACACACGTGTAATTTTACCTTATTCCTAGTAATGACTCTCGTATTGTAGATAGTCTTAATGACCCTCGTGTAGTAGATAGTCTTTTTAGTATGATAATAAAATGTTATCTTCATTATAGAATAATAAAAATATATTATAACCTTTATAATAATAAGATAAAAGGACCCCAATGGAAATAAGTCACTTTGTCTGACTTTTTTGTGTTATCCCAGGTTCACTACACATATGCTGCTATGTATGATAATCTATATAACTGTATTTGTGTATACCTGAACAAACTTACTTAGGGACTGGTGGTACAAGATAAGTGGTGGTACAACAAGATAAGTGGTGGTACAACAAGATAAGTGGTGGTACAATAATATACAACAGTGGTAGGAAAGCTGTGTAACCACCACAACAGCTGTTCACCTGTGATGTCTGACAACAATGTTATGTTGCACCAATAACACCACTGTTAACCGTGTTCACTGTACGTTTTGGATCCATTGATGACTCTGATAACTACCAGTGTTACTATAATTGTATTTTTTACCATAGAAACTGCAGTGGTGCCAGAAATGGTGAATATATTGGCGTCTCTCTTCCATGTTGATCTTTTATTTCGATTATGTTTAATTTGAAGATTTTTTTTTCAGAGTTAATCCAGAGTGACCTAATGAAGCTCCTGTGGGTTATTTCTTCTGGTGTTCATTGTTGTTCCTGAGTCTGGGATCCAGAGGTGTGTTGGCTCAGCTGGTAGCTGCCTTGTACACTGCTGGTGCACCTAGCAGTAAGTAGGTACCTGGGTCTTAGTTACCTTACACCTGCTGTCACTGCTCACCTAGCAGTAAGTAGGTACCTGGATGTTAGTTACCTTACACCTGCTGTCACTTCACCTAGCAGTAAGTAGGTACCTGGGTCTTAGTTACCTTACACCTGCTGTCACTGCTCACCTAGCAGTAAGTAGGTACCTGGATGTTAGTTACTTTACACCTGCTGTCACTGTTCACTCAGCAGTAAGTAGGTACCTGGATGTTAGTTACTTTACACATGCTGTCACTGTTCACCTAGCAGTAAGCAGGTACCTGGGTCTTAGTTACCTTACACCTTCTGTCACTGTTCACCTAGCAGTAAGTAGGTACCTGGATGTTAGTTACCTTACACCTGCTGTCACTGTTCACCTAGCAGTAAGCAGGTACCTGGGTCTTAGTTACCTTACACCTTCTGTCACTGTTCACCTAGCAGTAAGTAGGTACCTGGGTCTTAGTTACCTTACACCTGCTGTCACTGTTCACCTAGCAGCAAGTAGGTACCTGGATGTTAGTTACCTTACACCTGCTGTCACGGTTCACCTAGCAGTAAGCAGGTACCTGGATGTTAGTTACCTTACACCTTCTGTCACTGTTCACCTAGCAGTAAGTAGGTACCTGGGTCTTAGTTACCTTACACCTGCTGTCACTTCACCTAGCAGTAAGTAGGTACCTGGGTCTTAGTTACCTTACACCTGCTGACACTGCTCACCTAGCAGTAAGTAGGTACCTGGATGTTAGTTACCTTACACCTGCTGTCACTGTTCACCTAGCAGTAAGTAGGTACCTGGGTCTTAGTTACCTTACACCTGCTGTCACTGCTCACCTAGCAGTAAGTAGGTACCTGGATGTTAGTTACTTTACACCTGCTGTCACTGTTCACGTAGCAGTAAGTAGGTACCTGGATGTTAGTTACTTTACACCTGCTGTCACTGTTCACCTAGCAGTAAGTAGGTACCTGAGTCTTAGTTACCTTATACCTGCTGTCACTGTTCACCTAGCAGTAAGTAGGTACCTGGGTCTTAGTTACCTTACACCTGCTGTCACTGTTCACCTAGCAGTAAGCAGGTACCTGGGTCTTAGTTACCTTACACCTGCTGTCACTGTTCACCTAGCAGTAAGTAGGTACCTGGATGTTAGTTACCTTACACCTGCTGTCACTGTTCACCTAGCAGTAAGTAGGTACCTAGATGTTAGTTACCTTACACCTGCTGTCACTGTTCACCTAGCAGTAAGCAGGTACCTGGGTCTTAGTTACCTTACACCTGCTGTCACTGTTCACCTAGCAGTAAGTAGGTACCTGGGTCTTAGTTACCTTACACCTGCTGTCACTGTTCACCTAGCAGTAAGCAGGTACCTGGGTCTTAGTTACCTTACACCTGCTGTCACTGTTCACCTAGCAGTAAGTAGGTACCTGGATGTTAGTTACCTTACACCTGCTGTCACTGTTCACCTAGCAGTAAGCAGGTACCTGGGTCTTAGTTACCTTACACCTTCTGTCACTGTTCACCTAGCAGTAAGTAGGTACCTGGGTCTTAGTTACCTTACACCTGCTGTCACTGTCCACCTAGCAGTAAGTAGGTACCTGGGTCTTAGTTACCTTACACCTGCTGACACTGCTCACCTAGCAGTAAGTAGGTACCTGGATGTTAGTTACCTTACACCTGCTGTCACTTCACCTAGCAGTAAGTAGGTACCTGGGTCTTAGTTACCTTACACCTGCTGTCACTGCTCACCTAGCAGTAAGTAGGTACCTGGGTCTTAGTTACCTTACACCTGCTGTCACTTCACCTTGCAGTAAGTAGGTACCTGGATGTTAGTTACCTTACACCTGCTGTCACTGTTCACCTTGCAGTAAGTAGGTACCTGGGCCTTAGTTACCTTACACCTGCTGTAACTGTTCACCTTGAAGTAAGTAGGTACCTGGATGTTAGTTACCTTACACCTGTTGTCACTGTTCACCTTGCAGTAAGTAGGTACCTGGATGTTAGTTACCTTACACCTGCTGTCACTGTTCACCTAGCAGTAAGTAGGTACCTGGATGTTAGTTACCTTACACCTGCTGTCACTGTTCACCTAGCAGTAAGTAGGTACCTGGATGTTATTTACCTTACACCTGCTGTCACTGTTCACCTTGCAGTAAGTAGGTACCTGGATGTTAGTTACCTTACACCTGCTGTCACTGTTCACCTAGCAGTAAGTAGGTGCCTGGATGTTAGTTACCTTACACCTGCTGTCACTGTTCACCTAGCAGTAAGTAGGTACCTGGGTCTTAGTTACCTTACACCTGCTTTCACTGTTCACGTAGCAGTAAGTAGGAACCTGGATGTTAGTTACTTTACACCTGCTGTCACTGCTCACCTTGCAGTAAGTAGGTACCTGGATGTTAGTTACCTTACACCTGCTGTCACTGCTCATGTTGCAGTAAGTAGGTACCTGGATGTTAGTTACCTTACACCTGCTGTCACTGTTCACCTAGCAGTAAGTAGGTACCTGGGTCTTAGTTACCTTACACCTGCTGTCACTGTTCACCTAGCAGTAAGTAGGTACTTGGATGTTAGTTACCTTACACCTGCTGTCACTGTTCACCTTGCAGTAAGTAGGTACCTGGATGTTAGTTGCTTTACACCTGCTGTCACTGTTCACCTAGCAGTAAGTAGGTACCTGGGTCTTAGTTACCTTGCACCTGCTGTTACTGTTCACCTTGCAGTATGTAGGTACCTAGGTGTTAGCCATCTTACACCTACTGTCACTGTTCACCTAGCAACAAGTAGGTACCTGGGTGTTAGTTACCTTACACATGTTGTCACTGTTCACCTAGCAGCAGGTAGGTACCTGGGTGTTAGTCACCTTATTTATTAATGTCGCATTATATTATTAGTTACTAGTTTTTTAGGTTGTCACTAAAGTTTGGGATGTTAGTATGAGGTATCCTGTAGATTGTACCAACTGTAATGGGAGTCTTTAGGGTTTTTGGTTGAGAAGTTAGCAAATTTGTATTCACCATATTCATCTCTGAAACATGTAGAGTTATTACTTAACAGGTCATTAGAATATTAGATGGGGGCAACCGCCCCCCCATCCCACTCATTTCATCAGTCCTGCAGTTGTGAATGGCTATGTATCCCAGTAAGGTATAGATGTCTGTTGTGTCATGCTTAACAGCTTTAAAGCTTGTGTTGGTCCCGTAATACAATGCCAAAATTCTAGTGGCTTTAAATCTTGTGGAAGAAAGCTGGTAGGCCTACATGTGAAAGAATGGGTTCACACTGTCAGTGTGTACAGTATAAAAAATATCCTGCAGCAAGCAGTACATAATAAGAGAAAACACTGCGACCATGTTTTTGGTTTAAAACATCGACTTTGCAATGTATTTTTGTATGGTTGTGTTCTCATTTTCTTGGTCTTATTTGATAGGATGGAAGATATATTACAGAAACAGAGATGATTTTCAAAGGTTTACCGAGTAAGAGTAGCTTGAAATTGAGCTCAGAGTTGTGATGTTAGATTTTTGACCATGTTCAAGAGTAAACAAAACATGTCAAGCTTCCAATACAGGTCAACTGGTGGGGTCTGATATGCATTCACAAATGTGCTGATATTATTTATGTAATTATTACAATTAT
This sequence comes from Cherax quadricarinatus, assembly GCF_038502225.1. NCBI lineage: Eukaryota > Metazoa > Arthropoda > Malacostraca > Decapoda > Parastacidae > Cherax > Cherax quadricarinatus. The sequence goes on along the minus strand of NC_091353.1, from coordinate 2,217,952 downwards.
GCAGTAGTCTGAATAACAGTAAATCATCTATTTTTTTGTGTGAATAAAAATTCAAAATGAAAACAAGCATAATACAGGGGATCCCCGCCTTACGATATTAATCTGTTCCTGAGAGCTCATCGTAAGCTGAAATTATCGTTAATCGAATTAATTTTCCTCCTAAGAAATAATGGAAATCAAATTAATCCGTTCCTGACACCCCAAAGTATGAAAAACAAAAATTTTTTACCACATGAAATATTAATTTTAATACACACAGACTGAAGAAGACATGCACAATTACTACTCTACTAAGAATAGAATACATGACACTTACCTTTATTGAAGATCCTAATGCCATTAGGACCAGCTTGAGAGTCACTGGACCTCTGTCGCTCAACAAATCTGTCCATAGAACTCTGTACCTCCCATTCCTTTAAGACTTTCCTAAAATGGGCCATAACATTGTCATTGTACAGGTTACCAACACAGCCTGCAGTAGCTGTGTCAGGGTGATTTTCATCCGTAAAGGTTTGCAGTTCAACCCACTTTGCACACATTTCCTTAATCTCTTTTCTCAATTCCATACTAATTCTCACCCTTTTTACCACAGGGATGGCACTAGAAGCTTTCTTGGGGTCCATGGTGACTTATTTTGCAGTTACAAGCACTAAAAACACTGGGATAATGTGAAATGTACTGAATGTATGCGTAGATGCAACTGCACTGGCTGGCTTGTAAACTCGAGCGCTGAGGCCACACGTGGGACGCGTCCCAAACGAATCATGTAAGGCAAGTTTTTTATCGTGAGACAAGGCAAAATTTTTGCATTCAAATGCTTCGTATGGCAGATTTAACATATCGCAATGCGTTCGTAAGGCGGGGGTCCACTGTATAAGAGGGGCCTGGAGCCTTGACTAATGAACAGAGAAAAAATGTTATTTTAGTGCCAGAAATTGTTTATTCTGGCCTCTATTTTGAAATTGGCCTTTCTTAAATTTTGTGTGAAATTAGCCAAATTAGTAAATTCTGATCAATTTTTGTCTAGTTGTAAAAGGTAAATGGGCAGTTTCATGTATTCAGGCGATAGAATAAAAGGCGTTCTAGTGAAATAGCCATGAGTTTGGTTGAGTGGAACAAATTGGTCTAAAATAGAGCTAAAAATGGGCAAAATCGCTGATGCATAAATATCTCCAAGTCCACTAACTTTGCGAGAGCGTAATTCCGTAATTTTTCCATCATTACCTTCAGAAAAAAGATTCTTTATCATTTCATGAGAATTTTTTTTTTTAACCTTTAAACTGTCCAAATGTAGATCTACATTCACTCGCGTAGCACTCTGAACGTAGATCTACTTCTTTTTTTTTACATAAGATAGCATGTAAAATCGAAATTAGATCTACATTCAAAGCACTATGCGAGTGAATGTAGATCTACGTTTGGACAGTTTAAGGGTTAAATTCTTTGACACTATGAGTAAGTTTGCGAGCAGGGGTCACAACACTCAGAGGGTTAGTATGTATAAGCCTGGTAATAGACATGACAAATATATGGAATAGGCAGTTATGGAATATATGTTCCTGAAAGCAATGTGTAATTAAAATACTGATGAACATATGGGAAAAATAAGGTGATGTTCCTGATAGCCCCCAAAATGGCTAACAATACAGTGGACCCCCAGTTCACGATATTAATCCGTTCCTGAGAGCTCATCATAAACCAAAATTATCGGAAAGCGAATCAATTTTCCCCATAAGAGAAGAAGAAAAACATAAGAAATAATGGAAATCAAATTAATCCGTACAAGACACCCAAAAGTATGAAAAAAAACTTTTACCACATGATATATTAAGTTTAATGCAATGTAACAATTACAATAACAATAATAACAATAGAATATTCACAATAGAATAATTGACACTTACCTTCAATGAAGATCTGGTGATGATTGATGGGATGGGAGGAGGGGAGTGTCGAAGTTTTCAATGTTTAGAAGGGGAATCCCCCTCCATTAGGACTTGAGGTAGCAAGTCCTTTTCCGGGGTTACTTCCCTTCTTCTTTTAATGCCACTAGGACCAGCTTGAGAGTCACTGGACTTCTGTCGCACAACATATCTGTCCATAGAGGCCTGTACCTCTCGTTCCTTTATGACTTTCCTAAAGTGGTTCACAACATTGTCAGTGTACAGGTTGCCAACACAGCTTGCAGTAGCTGTGTCAGGGTGATTTTCATCAAAAAAGGTTTGCACTTCAAGCCACTTTGCACACATTTCCTTAATTTCAATAGTCATTAGCATCCTTGGTCTCGATGGGTTGGCACTAGAAGCTTTCTTGGGGCCCATGGTGACTTATTTTGCAGAAAAAAGCACCAAAAACAGTGATAATATGGATAATATAGAATGTACCGAATGTATCCTTAGATGCACGCACACTGGCTGGCTTGTAAACACTGGACACGTCTCGTACGAATCGTATCGCATACCAGGTTTTGTAACGGGAACCGAGGCAAATTTTTTGCGATATAATGCTTCAGATACCGGATTTATCGGATACCGATGTCTTCGTGAACCGGGGGTCCACTGTATTTCTTATTCTTGAGTTACTAAATGACCCCTCACCTCTGGGGTTCCAACTTCCGCAGCCTCCTCTGTGGTCACCCCTTCCACAGTCACCCGTCTCTAATTCTTTTGCTGTCCTGGATTCTGAGGTTCCTGCCTCGACACCTCATTCTGTTCTCGCCTCTTCTTCCTCTTTAAAAAATACTACAGTAGTTGTACAACAATTAGTCAGTCACATTATATATAATCCTCAAGTACAGTGGACCACCAATTTTCGTAATTAATCCATTCCAGAAAGTTGGCCGAAATCCGAAATGGCTGAAAACCGAAGTAATATTTCCCATTTCAGACACCCAAAAATATTAACAAAAAATACAATTTATAGAGAATAACTATAGTTTTACGTACAGAAAACAATGAGAAATAAATATAAATGACTAATTTTAATGATAAATGAACATTACATACCTTTATTGAAGGCTCTTGTTGGTGAGTAGTATTATTTGTTGTCCCAGGCAGACTACATCCCAGGTGTATACCTACCGGCTATATACATTGCGGCCTACAGCCATATTATTACCATCGACATACCATGCTCACTGAGTTAAACCGTTTCTTACAACTACCTTTATATGCCATCATAAACAAATGGAGAAGTAATGAATAATTCATGCTGAGAATTGTAAACAAAAACCTTATGTATTAAGGGCAGTTACTGGGCCAACGCAGATTCATAAATGTTTTCTCTGAAGCTGGACCAGAGAAAATGTAATGTTTACCCTCCACTAACCCCTTGATAGTGTATAAACATTGCATGTTTATGTGTTATGTGCAGCTTCGAACATTTACGAATGCCCAGCCGCCCAGTCATATTTATGCTTCCCGTCATGTCCTGCTACCCTCCCTCTTACCCCCTCAACTGGCAGCCAGTCTGCCACTCAATCATTGTCCATTTACTCTTCATGTTGGTCTATGCTGTTTGTGTGTCCTACTGTACACGTGCATTTGTGTGATGGTTCAAGTTTGGCCTGCAAGTGAGCAGCAACAGCTATTGATGAGCCAACCCCTAAGCCCTCAAAGAAAACCATGAATCTGGAGGAGAAGGGGAAATTGCTAGACAAGTGTAGGGTAGGTTACTTGAACAGTTCTGCCATTGGAAAATTATTTAGCATAAATGAAAGCATAGTGCACTCTATCAAGAAAAATGAGGTGAAGATAAGGGCGGCACTAGCATCTACTGCTCCTCCCTCAGCCAAGCAAGTGTCACAAGTAAGAAACAGTGCGATGTCTAAGATGGAATCAGCATTATTTGTGTGGATTTCAGACCAAAATATAAAAGGAAATCCCCTAGATAGCAAATAAATGCTATTATATTTCCCTACAATATATTTTATGCACCAAACATTCACCAATTTTCAACATTCATGAGGTTCTTGATCCCCTAACCCTTGCGAATGTGGAGGGCCACCTGTAACATGTTTCTATATAATTTTGAAGGAAATATCATAGATGGATTATTAAAAATGTCTATGTTAATGCAAAATAAGACATTTAATGTGCCCAAGAGTGAGTCACGAACGTATGAGTAGCCCAGGCAGACACGTCTGGTACTAACGCTTTCCAATTTGATGTACGAAACCCGGGGAGAAATTTTGCTGAAAAAAGTGCTCGAAATCCGAATTGTACGATTTCTGCACCAGCCGAAAACCGAGGGTCTACTGTGCTACACAATATTCTTATAATGTACTTAAAAAATGTGGCTTTTGCTGAAGTAAATAGAATTTAATATGGTAAGACACATATGCAACAGTTAGGTATCTTTATTTCGAAACGTTTCGCCTACACAGTAGGCTTCTTCAGTCGAGTACAGAAAAGTTGATAGAAGCAGAAGATACTTGAAGACGATGTAATCAGTCCATCACCCTTAAAGTTTTGAGGTGGTCAGTCCCTCAGTCTGGAGAAGAGCATTGTTCCATAGTATGAAACAATATGGAGATGAAGTGACAGGATGGAGCCTTATATAGCGCCAACAGGTGAGACGTAGGTCACTAGAAGAGGTAAGAACTCAGATGTTGGGAGGTCAGGTCCCTCTCAAATCCAGCCGTTCTCACTAGTAGAGGTTGTCGAAGTTGATTGTAGGTCTGTACCAGTCAACTTTGACAACCTCTACTAGTGAGAACGGCTGGATTTGAGAGGGACCTGACCTCCCAACATCTGAGTTCTTACCTCTTCTAGTGACCTACGTCTCACCTGTTGGCGCTATATAAGGCTCCATCCTGTCACTTTATCTCCATATTGTTTCATACTATGGAACAATGCTCTTCTCCAGACTGAGGGACTGACCACCTCAAAACTTTAAGGGTGATGGACTGATTACATCGTCTTCAAGTATCTTCTGCTTCTATCAACTTTTCTGTACTCGACTGAAGAAGCCTACTGTGTAGGCGAAACGTTTCGAAATAAAGATACCTAACTGTTGCATATGTGTCTTACCTAACAACCTGTCAGTATTTTATACCATTTTAATGTTCAGAATTTAATATATTAAATGTGGTAGATATTTGTTATTGTTCATTGATTTATTGATTTATTTTTTGCAGGTCCTCCTTGCAGCAGAGTAATTACACCCAAAGTGCCAGTACTCAGTATTATGAAGCTCGTGTAAGTGGCATACATACTGAAATATTTATACTGTCTAACCGCAGTGCTACAAGAACTACATTTACTGTGCTACACTAGCGTCATAAACCTCATTTAACTGACATAAATACATGTAGTGTAATATACAGTAACAATATTGTGTAACCTCAGTGTTGCAAATACTTCTTTTCCAGTACCATTACAAGTATGACTGAGCTTATACAAGTGGCATAAGTGCTCTTGTTCACTATTCCTTTACAACCTGTTGACAGTAATTCCACTTATTTGGATTATGTTATGTACAGCTTGTTGGTTGGTTCAGTTTTACATACTTGGCTGAGTGTCTAAATAATTCAAGTTTAAATGATCTGAATATGTACTCATTACTAAACCCACATTCTTAGTGCATGTCACTGGTTGTGAAGACTTGGTAACATAACTTGAGTGTATAAGAGGAACCAAGACTGTAGAAAAGAAGAAACACTTCAGTGTTTTGTGATTTCAAGATTGTTATAAACTGTTGTGAAAGCTTCAGGAACAAACATTTAAATTCAAATACCATATTAGAGAATCCTTGAATGGAGGTGTTCTACTGTTGGTGAAGGGCTGTTGATCCAAAGAACTGGGACTATCCTCGCATTCTTCTAATCAACCATTGCATTTCCCAAGTGCTGTGATAACCCTTATGGATTTAAACTACTACATTTTTATAATATTTTGCATATTGTGATATCTGTTTACTCTGGTCTTATTGTATCTTACATTAATTCATTAGTACTGTATTAGAGAATTATAATTTTTCAGTGTAAAAGAAATTCGTAAATATATTTTGGTTAAGTATTTTATAATTCGTAGGGAAGACTTTTAAGTGTTCATTATGTCTAAAATACTTGAAGAAGAATCACCTCAAGCAACACTAATTATAATTCAGCCAGAGGATAAACTATGTCAGTATTCAGAGCATTTAAAAAGCTTATCACAAAAGTCTCAGCCAGTATCACACATGAGAATTATCAAGGACAGAAAAACACTTCAGTGTTCAGTGTGTCTGAAGGACTTTTCATTTAAATCTCGTTTAATAACACACATGAGAGTTCATACTGGAGAGAAGCCTTTCCGGTGTTCAAAGTGTCTGAAAAACTTCACCCTAAAATCTAGTTTAAAAAAACACATGAGAAATCATACTGAAGAGAAACCTTTTCACTGTTCAGAGTGTCTGAAACGTTTTTCCCAAAAATATAGTTTAATTGAACACACAAAAATTCATACTGGTGAGAAACCATTTCAGTGCTCAGAATGTCTAAAAGACTTTACCCGAAAGTCTAATTTAATATGTCACATGAGGATTCATACTGGAAAAAAACCATATCAGTGTTCGGTGTGCCCGAGAGACTTCAACCAAAAATCTCACTTAATAGAACACACAAGAATTCATACTGGAGAAAAACCATATCAGTGTTCAGACTGTCCAAGAAACTTTAAAGATAAATCAGGTTTAATGAAACACATGAGAATTCACAGTGGGAAAAAACTGTATCAATGTTCGGAGTGTCTGAAAGACTTTAACCAAAAATCGTATTTAATAGAACACATTAGAATTCATACTGAAGAAAAGCCATATCATTGTTCGGAGTGTTTAAAAGACTTCAATCATAAATCTGGTTTAATAAGTCATATGAGTGTTCATACTGGAGATAAACCATTCCAGTGTTTGGTGTGTTTAAAAGGTTTTTCCCGAAAATCCAGTTTAACAAAACACATGAGAATTCATACTAAAGAGAAACCATATCAGTGCTCAGAGTGTCTAAAAGAGTTTTCCGAAAAATCTAATTTAAGAAAACACAAGAGAATTCATACTGGAGAGAAGCCGTATCAATGTAAAGTGTGTCTAAAACACTTTACCCAAAATTCTAGCTTAATAAAACACAAGAGAATTCATACAAGGAAAAAGTTGCATAAGTATTCAAGTTCTAAAAGAGTTGTAATAAAAATCTAATACACAAAAACATCAAAAGTCATATGGAAGGGAAATTTTATTAATGTACAGTTTGATTAGAAGACTTGACAAGGGGTGTCAGTGAGAGCCCCAAATGCTGATGCCCCATTTTCCTCTGTATGTATTTGTTTACAAAAACCTAATCGCATCTGCTAGAAAAATGACAGGATGGATAATGAGAACCTTCAAAACTAGGGGGGCCAAGCCCATGATGACACTCTTCAGGTCACTTGTTCTATCTAGGCTGGAATATTGCTGCACACTAACAGCACCTTTCAAGGCAGGTGAAATTGCCAACCTAGAAAATGTACAGAGAACTTTCACGGCGCGCATAACGGAGATAAAACACCTCAATTATTGGGAGCGCTTGAGGTTCCTAAACCTGTATTCCCTGGAATGCAGGAGGGAGAGATACATGATTATATACACCTGGAAAATCCTAGAGGGACTAGTACCGAACTTGCACACGAAAATCACTCACTACGAAAGCAAAAGACTTGGCAGACGATGCACCATCCCCCCAATGAAAAGCAGGGGTGTCACTAGCACGTTAAGAGACCATACAATAAGTGTCAGGGGCCCGAGACTGTTCAACTGCCTCCCAGCACACATAAGAGGGATTACCAACAGACCCCTGGCAGTCTTCAAGCTGGCACTGGACAAGCACCTAAAGTCAGTTCCTGATCAGCCGGGCTGTGGCTCGTACGTTGGTTTGCGTGCAGCCAGCAGCAACAGCCTGGTTGATCAGGCTCTGATCCACCAGGAGGCCTGGTCACAGACCGGGCCGCGGGGGCGTTGACCCCCGGAACTCTCTCCAGGTAAACTCCAGGCATAACACAGCCATACTTCCTATTCTGAGTGTAATCTATTTTCGCTCAAACTTTACATAGAAGAATCATAAGTGAAGTTGGGCAAGAGCCAACAAGGTGTAATAAGAAGACTCAGTAAAAGAACTTTTATATATAAATGCAATAGGGCCCCGCTTTACAGCATTTTGCTGCTAATATGGACATTTAAAATTGTGACCAAAACTCGCTGTACGGCTCCCCCCACCTGACTTTCTAATACGGTCACCGCGCCCCACCCAGTTTACATTCTCCATGAGCACTGCGTCTCTCCATTATGTGTGGAAACTTTCCAAAATTTCAAGTGTTTTAAAGTTATTTTCACGTTTTATATGTACTACAGTGGTACCCCGAGTTTCGAACTTTCTTTGTTCCAGAAGGCTGTTCAAGTGCCGTTACCGAATGAATTTGTTTCTGTAAGGAATAATGTAAATTAGATTAGTCCATTTCAGACCCCCAAAAGCACTGTCAATAATAGACTTGCATAATTGGTCGAGTTGGGAGCAGTTTGAAACTTAGGGTACCACTGTACAGTGGACCCCCGCATAACGATTACCTCCGAATGCGACCAATTATGTAAGTGTATTTATGTAAGTGCGTTTGTACGTGTATGTTTGGGGGTCTGAAATGGACTAATCTACTTCACAATATTCCTTATGGGAATAAATTCGGTCAGTACTGGCACCTGAACATACTTCTGGAGTGAAAAAATATCGTTAACCGGGGGTCCACTGTACTCTGATAATTATACTTATGTGTACCTGTACCGTAATAAACTTGCACACTGTGCTGGCATGCAGGTACACATTAAAATCAATAAGAGTGTCTTACTAGTCTTGAGGATGCCATATTAACCCTTAAACTGTCCAAACAAATTTACGTTCACATGCGTAGTGCTCCAAAAGTAGATCTACGTTTTTTTTACATATTTTCAAATATAACAAAAAAAAAGTAGATCAAAGTTTTTTTTACATGTTTTCAAATGTAAAAAAAAGAAAAGATCTACTTTTTTTACATACTTTCAAATGTTGAAAAAACGTAGATCTAGGTTTGGACAGTTTAATGGTTAATAAAGATAATAATAATAGACAATAATAATCACTTTGAGGTGCATTAAATGTTGTATATTACATTAATATACAGTGGACCCCCGGATGTCGTAGTCATCGGATTTCATAATATTCAGTAATTGTAACTTTTTTTTGTCAAAATATTGGCTCAGTGATCGTCATTTAGCTCGGTAATAGTCGTTCGTTCCGAATGCATACGAGCCGCCCCACACACCATTCCACACTATTCACAGTCAGTCTGTCATTGTTTATCAGAGAATGACCGTCACCCCATGCGTTCCTACGATACATTTCATAATCATTCTTTTTAGTGCTTGCAACTGCTAAATAAGCCACCATGGGCCCAAAGAAAGTTCTTAGTGCCAGCCAGCCCTTAGGTAACGGGCTGAGAGAGAGGGAAGAATGTACCTTCTTGAGTGATTCTGCGATATGTACGATACTAAAGCAGCAGGAGTCAGTAAAGGCTAAAGCGCCAGCCAATGGTAAAGTGTAGCATTAACAGTATAGCAGATAAGTTAAGCAATTAATCGATAAAAAAAGGACAGCATGAAACTGACTCCTCCAGTGTTGTTGGAGGTATATAGGGTGACTGACAACACCGCTCTCTCTGCTGCTGCACTGTGTAAGGATTATCTTTCAGTGGCCCTTATACACCCAACAACAAACAACACAGCACCACTCATCACATACGTAATGACATACAGTGGAACCTCAAATATCGAACTTAATCCGTTCCAGGAGCTAGTTCTAAATTCGGAAAGTTTGAAAAGTGAAGCAATGTTTACCATAAGAAATAATGGAAATACAATTAATCCATTCCAGAAACTCAAAAATATTCACAAAAAAATACATTTTATAGAGATTAATTGCAATTTTACATACACACAACAAATATAGTGTTCAATTATGTATTAATAAATGATCTGAGTGTATTGTCTTTGATACAGTTATATTACATATCAGATCATCATTGTTAGTGAAGATGAGGTCCAGCGTATTTTCTAGTCTTGTAGTAGGCTCTACTATTTGCTGACTTAAGGTGAATTTGGTGCAGAGATATAATAGTTCATGTGTGTGTGAATTTTCATCTGAGCTGCCTCCCGGGGTGATCTCTGCTAAAACATTGTTTGCTATACTCTTCCATTTTAGGCATCTCGAGTTGAAATCTCCTTGTAGTAGCAGGAATTGGGAGATTCTCCAGAGAGTTGTCAATTTTCTCAAGCTGCTCCTGGAATTGCTGGGAAGTTGCATCTGGAGGCTTGTATACTACCACAATGACAAGGTTTTGGTTTTCAATCTTTACTGCCAAAAATTCAACTACATCATTTGTGGTGTTTAGTAGTTTTGTGCAAATGAGCGACTGTGACATACAGGCCAATCTCCCCTTGTTGCCTGTTTAGTCTGTTGCATTGGAATAGGTTATAACCTAGGATCCATATTTCGTTGTCATAATGATCCTTTATGTGGGTCTCTGTGAATGCTGCAAACATTGCATTTGATTCCGTGAGCAGTCCCTTGATGTAAGGAATTTTGTTGTTTTTTGATGGCTTTAGACCCTGTATGTTTGCAAAGACAAATATCGTTGTATTGGTGGAATTTAGGGGGGTTTTATTTGCTGGCTCTAATATCTGTTGTTCTGGAGTAGAGGGCAATGTCCGTGCCTCTGCTCCAGAAGTGTTTTCAGGTGGTGTAGGATTATTGTTATTTCTTGCCAGTCTTTTTTCCCTCCTGGTCCTAGAAACCCTGTCCCTGGAGAGGTTGTGGTTCCTCTCTTTTGTTTCCCATAGTCTGGCTGGTCCATCTTCTAGTCCCCTGTAGATGATGTGCCTGGCAGTATGCATTGTAGCATTTTCTTTCATGGATTGATGAGTGACACATTTCTGGGTGAAATAAGTTACAAGAAGGGAAGTTGCACTCTCCTGTTGTCATGTGGGTGCGGCATTTTTTGGGATGGTCAGAGGTGCATGTCCCACCTGTTTTACCAGATATGCCATGCCTGCAGATACCCAAGGCATATTGTAGCTGCGTTCGCTGCTGGTGCATTTATTTTTCCTGTTTCCTCCCTATCTCTCACCCTGTATGGACATCAGTGCTTCCACCAGGTTTTGCTGGTAGTGTGTCGACGCTGTTTCCTGAGGCATCATCCCATTTTGATCCATCTCCAGCAGTATCTCTATTTTGAACCTCTGTGGACTGAATAACGTCTTCATTGTCCTCCAAGACAACACTAATACCCTCACAAACACTGTCTTCTAAGACATCACTATGACCCTCTGGAGCACTGTCCTCCAGGACAACACTAGCACCCTCAGCACTGTCCTCCAGGACAACACTAGCACCCTCAGCACTGTCCTCCAGGACAACACTAGCACCCTCAGCACTGTCCTCCAGGACAGCACTACCACCCTCAGGAGCACTGTCCAAGACAGCCCTGTCCAAGACAGCCCTGTCCAAGACAGCCCTGTCCAAGACAGCCCTGTCCAAGACAGCCCTGTCCCTACCACCCATCTTATTTTCCCAGCTGTCATACCCTGCTGACATATCTTTAAATAAGGATGTTTTATTGGTGTTCTTGTCTTTTGATATAGATGTCATTACCTCATACAGGTGTATCTCGTTTGGGCAGACCCAAAAACATCTCTTTGAGTTTGTCAAGTGTGGTCACTGGTTTAATTAAAGTCCCTGCATATACCATGGGACCACTGACCACAGAGATGGCAAGCAATCCAGGCCTGTTTTTGTCCCTTACCCTTTCTGCAGCCTACACAGATCTTCATGGTGGTGGTCATCTTACAATACTTGACAACTCTCATAGCTAGCTAGTCTACAATTCCCCGAAGTATTTATTTAATTTTTTGTAACAGTTCTTCTGATTTGGCTTTATTTCCAACGAAACTGTTTGAATCTACCCGAATCCAGTGAATCCGGACGAATCCAGTTAGTGGATCACTGTATATCTTTTTTCTAATGATCACCTTAACACTAGATCTGTATCTGTATTGTAACTATTTGTTGTAGTTACTGTTTGAGTGTTTGATAAAGACACGTAGAGCCCTGTCAGTTAGTGAAACCAGTCAGAGGATACCTTGTTATCAATGAATCTGTTTGAATCCGGTCAGTAACTGCACTTAAACAGCCTTCTGGAACGAAGAAAGTTCGAAACTCGGGGTGCCACTGTAGTTGAAAACTGTAATGTTCTTGCTGGCACTGAGTAGAGTTTTAGCCTGACTAGCAGTGCAGTAATGGCAGTTACTGTTAGGATTATTTGTGCAGTTCAATATGAGGTTGATATCAGGATCAACATTTTCATTCATAAGAGGCACGTAGAGAAATAAGCGGTTGCAAAAAAATCAATAAAAAAATGGCAAAGGCTATTGCAAATTCCAGTTATGACTTTGTTAAAACATCATTCCTCAATAATGTGTGCAAAAATCATGACATTCTATCAAATAGTTTTTGCAAAAAGCATACTGAAAGGTATTAAGTAGCCTGTAAGCCATTAAATTAAGTCTGCCCATAATGCCTAGGCATGATAATGGCTCTCTTTGCACTGCAACTCATGTTTGTAATTTCATAATCTCAATATAATCATGCAAAGAAAAAATTTGTTTGTATATAACTTATTCCTGAGTAAAACAGAAATTCCATTTTCTGTAAAACTCTACAGAGTTTGCCCGCCTCAAGCCGCGGGAGCACATACCTCCATTCACAAAGGCAGCCCACAGGGGACTGAGCAGCTCTCCCTGTGAGCACTAATATGGAGTGACAGACAAGATGCCATGTTGTGTATTTGCAAAGAAACAATCATAAAACTCGTAATTTTTCAGTTAAAAAAAACGACATGGCATCATATCCTCTTGATGACAGCAAGAACAAAAAAAAAATACATTTTTGGAAAAAGGTACTTAGAAATCTGGTAGTAACAAGCTGATTGCATCAACATGTTGCCAGATTTATGCACTATTTTCCAGTAAGAAAAAAATTTATAAACTTTTGATTTTTTTTTAATTTGTGCCTCCCCCCTCAAGTGATGGATGTATCTCTGGAGGCTGCCTGTCGACTCCAGGAAGTGGTGGCCGAAGGAAGTATGCCTTGTAGTGGGCTTCCAACTGCCCTCTTTTGCCCACCGAGGTGGCTCAGTAGATGTGAGGTTACTGTTATGGGTTGCTGGGTTACCAGCATGAGGGGTAGGGTATGGTACAGGTTCCATGCTGCATCTGCACTACCAGCCACACTGAGGACCCTCTTGGGCACAGAGAGAGATGCTCAATTTCTGCATGGTATCCCTGCATGTACCCCCTTTTTTTTTTTAAAAAAAAAAGGAAACCTTGAAATGGGGGTCCCATGTCCATGAAATTCCTCCTCCTGGACCCTCCTTTGGCATCCCTTCACGACCCTGGCTCCTCATTGGACCATTCTTTGGATCTCTCTAACAACCCGGTACCTTATTCAGGTAACATTTCATTGCCCACCTCTGGTACCGAGGTTCTTCCCTACTCTTCTGATATATCCAACCTATGTGTCTTTGACCATGCTTCTGGCTTCACCCTGTACAGTGTGACAATTTTCAGATCACTCGCTCATCTCAGGATGGACCACCACCGATCCCCCACCCAAACAACCAAGGACACTAACAGATGACATTGTCTCGGATACCTCTCGCTTTTCCCAAAAATGACTGTCATGACACTTCCTTTACACTCTACGTTTCAAGGTATACAATGGACTGTTCTTCACTCTGTAACTGACATCTCCCACTAACTATCTTTCAGATCATAGTGTCAGTAAGGCATTCCTACTCCATGGTGGTCAAAATATTTCATGTTCTTAACAGTGGTGCATACATTGTCACGGTGCAAAATGCTGGACAGGCTCACAATCTTTCCATTCTTTGTTCCAATGACAATGTTCCTGCCATGATTCATAAACACATTTCTCTCAGTTCTTGCAGAAGTGGAACCATAGTTCTTCCATGTACCATTGTTCAACGTGATTTCCTTTTATGTGATGCAAACATTTTGGGGCAGCTTGAGCTCCAAGACCTCCCAGTTCTTAAACTGGAAACTCGTGTACTATTTGCCTGTGGGCAGAGATGCTTTCTCTGCAATATAGCTCGGTTAACTTTTGACTGCTGTGAACTTCCATCCTCTGTTTATATTTCGAAACACCATTTAAAAGTATGGGATTTGATCCCTACATCACAACAATGTAGAAATTGCTGGCACTTTGGCCACCCAGTGAAATATTTTAGGTCCATGGCGGAATACCCGGTCTGTGGTGCTGCTGACCATCCTCCCTGTTGCTTTAATTGTAATGAGGCTCACCCAGCTTATTCTCGTCATTGCCAGGTTTTCTTAAAGGAACGAGAAATCTGCTAGCTCAAAGTGAAAGAAGGTTTCTCTTACACAATGGCAGTCTCCCATCTCCGCCTCCAAAGGAGACTTTCTCGGCTTTCTTATTCTAGAGTTACTAGATGGCCTCCAACCTCGGTGGTATGTAGGAGAGAGGGGATTATTTCCCAGTAAAGTAGGCCTTAGACAGGGATGCATGATGTCACCATAGTTCTATATATTTATAAATGGGGTTGTAAGAGAAGTGAATGCTAGAGTGTTGGCAAGAGGTGTGAAATTAAAAGATAAAGAATCTAACAAAGTGAAAGTTGTCGCAAATATTTCTTGCTGATATTGTGCTTTTGGCAGATTCTAAAGAGAAATTGGTTGATGAGTTTGAAAGGCTATGTAAAAAAACAAGAAACCAAAAGTGAACATACGAAAGAGTAAGGTGATGCGGATAAAAAAATTAGGTAACGAAAGATTGGATATCAGATTAGAAGGAGAGAGTATGGAGGAAGTGAATGTATTTAGATGTCTGGGAGTGCATTATTAACAGATGGGTTTATGAAGGACGAGGTGAATCATAGAATTGATGAGGGGAAAAAGTTGAACGGTGCTCTGAGGAGTCTGGAAACAACATTATCCACGGAAGCAAGGGGGGAATGTATGAGAGTTTAGCTACACCAACACTCTTATATAGGTATGATGCACGGGTGGTGAATGTTGCAACAAGGAGAAGACTGGAGGCAGTGGAGATGTGTCTGAATATAATGTGTGAATATAAAGCAAAGAATCCATAGTTTGGAAATTAGTAGGTGTGGGGTTACTAAAAGTATTATTCAGAAGGCTGAGGAGGGGTTGTTGAGGTGGTTTGGACATGTATAGAGGTTGGAACAAAATAGAATGACTTAAAGAACATATAAATCTGTAGCGGAAGGAAGGGAGAGTAGGGGTTGGAGAGAAGGGGTAAAGGAGGTTTTGTGTGTGATGGGCTTGGACTTCCAGCAAGCGTGTGTGAGCGTGTTAGATAGCGAATGGAGACAAATATATTTTATGGCTTGATGTGCTGTTGGAGTGTGTGCAATGTAACATTTATGGAGGAATTCCTGGAGATGGGAAGTACACTGACGGTACTGCAGTTTATTGACTGTAGTGTAGATGTGCCTCTGGCAAGACAGTGATGGAGTGAATGATGCTGGAAGTGTTTCTTCTTTTTCCAGTCACCCTGCCATGGTGGGAAACAGCCGATGTGTTTAATTCGCAAGAGCAGGCGAAATATACACAAACACTGATCTCTGGCCGAAGGAGACTCGAACCTACGAACCTAGGAACAAGGTATTCAGTGCTTTACCATTCTCACCACACTGGACCAATACCTTGGCGCCCAGCTCACGCTAGACGTTGATCCAAGGCAACTAGCTTTCAGGGAGAAGGCTTACAGCTTTTCATCTCATCCCCTGCATGCATCGACCAACTAGAGGTTAAATATATATATATATATATATATATATATATATATATATATATATATATATATATATATATATATATATGTACACTTAAGAAAATGCTTGTGGATATTCTTATGCAGTTACTCTCTTAGTAACAATGATATAAACAGGATGAAGCATTCGCTAGGTCTATGTTTTCGTTGCATAATCTTTTGTTTATTTGCTGTCTCTTTGCCTTTGTCTATCTTCTTCCAGCTGGTCCGTCTCCGCTTAGCTAAAGTTGGATGTTGATTCTGGCATCTTACTAGTAGACTATATGAGAAAGTACGATATCAGAACACCTTTCAGTACATATCGAGGTTATCTGTTGAGAAAAACTACTATCTGCCACAGCTGTCTGTTTCACTGTTCATGTCTCAGCTTCAACTGTCTTCTTGCTGCAGCTGTTACTATCTATGTTACTGCCAGAGGCGTCGCTAGTGTCACCTGGGGCGGAATCTCTGGTGTCACCCCCAGGAAATTCAAGGCCGGGGGGATGGGGGGGGTTAAACTCCAGTTACGTCACTACTGCATGACCAGTTACGTCACTACTGCATGACCAGCTACGTCACTACTGCATGACCAGTTACGTCACTACTGCATGACCAGCTACGTCACTACTGCATGACCAGCTACGTCACTACTGCATGACCAGCTACGTCACTACTGCATGACCAGCTACGTCACTAATGCATGACCAGCTACGTCACTACTGCATGACCAGCTACGTCACTACTGCATGACCAGTTACGTCACTACTGCATGACCAGCTACGTCACTACTGCATGACCAGCTACGTCACTACTGCATGACCAGCTACGTCACTACTGCATGACCAGCTACGTCACTACTGCATGACCAGTTACGTCACTACTGCATAACCAGCTACGTCACTACTGCATGACCAGTTACGTCACTACTGCATGACCAGCTACGTCACTACTGCATGACCAGTTACGTCACTACTGCATGACCAGTTACGTCACTACTGCATGACCAGTTACGTCACTACTGCATGACCAGCTACGTCACTACTGCATGACCAGTAACTAATATATAACAATGAGAACGTTTAAAGGCCATAAACTGAACAGGAGAATACTTCTCAACTTTGTTAATGATAAAATAAATAATCGTAGTAATATTGAGGAAACATAAACTCAAATAGCACTTTGAATACACCAACACATCCTACATTTATTAATCTTCAACAATACAAAAAAAAATTGAAAAATAAAGAAAAACATTGAAATATCAGAGAAACACTAGTTCCAATTTGACCCTGAGTACAGGTAACATCTGAGTGAATCTGATCTTACATTTGACCTTGAGTACAGGTAACATCTGAGTGAATCTGATCTTACATTTGACCTTGAGTACAGGTAACATCTGAGTGAATCTGATCTTACATTTGACCCTGAGTACAGGTAACATCTGAGTGAATCTGATCTTACATTTGACCCTGAGTACAGGTAACATCTGAGTGAATCTGATCTTACATTTGACCCTGAGTACAGGTAACATCTCAGTGAATCTGATCTTACATTTGACCTTGAGTACAGGTAACATCTGAGTGAATCTGATCTTACATTTGACCCTGAGTACAGGTAACATCTCAGTGAATCTGATCTTACATTTCCTTGCCTTCAGTTATGCAAAAATCATCTATCACATCATCAAAATCAATGATTTTCCCTATATAGGCTTATTTGTATTTTGTTAATATATAATAGGCTATGTAGAAACGAAGGATTCTTCTGTTATGTTGGTGCAGCACTGTTTTGTGCATTAGTGCCCCTCAAGGAAGGTTCCTTGATGTTGGTGAGGGGCTCTTGATTTAGGGAATTGGATCTGTGCTCCAGTTCCCCGAATTAAGCCTGAATGCCTTCCACCCCCCCAGGCGCTGTATAATCCTCCGGGTTTAGCGCTTCCCCCTTGATTATAATAATAATGTGCATTAGTGTCACCTTCTTTAGAGGCTCTATGGTGTCACCCCCTAAATGGTGTCACCCGGGGCGGCCCCCCTCCTTACGACGCCCCTGGTTATTGTTATTACTACATCTTTGTGTGTCAGTCATAGCTTCAAATGACTCACTACTATTGGTGTTCCTGTTACAGCTGTAACTATGTCCCTGTCACAGCTGCAGTTAACTGCCGCAGCTGTAAATACCCATATTCCTGATACAGATATAACTGTCTGCGTCCCTGCCCTGTCTGCAAATTTGTGTTTCCTTGACGCAGCTACTGCTGTGTATGTCCTTGTCACAGCTGTACTGTCTTTTTCAGTGTTGCAATTGTCTGTGTTCGTCCTGCAGCTGTGGTGTGGGAAACAAATTTGATTCTATTTTTGTAATTTAGGATGCTGCTATTTGTTTAATAATCCACAGATAGGTTAGTCATCTAGTTAAATGAGTTACCGATCTTGGCACTCAACTGCCTGATCATATCATAGAGGAGGACGGAGACAAAAGAAACATGTGCCACCGAACCATGTAGCAACAGCTCTGAGATGAGGTCCGTTTGTCATAGATAACTGTGGCAGTTGTAATTGGTCTAAATTGAGGCCTGGTCTCAGACCGGGCCGCGGGGGCGTTCACCCTGAAACCCTCTCCAGGTAATGTGGCGGTATTAGGAGGTCAATTCTAATAGGCTTAGGCACGAAGGACAATAGAATCTGGAACGCTTTCAAAGGCAGCACAGCCATAAATTGGCTCATTGTCTCATGTCATGTCTTCTCTCCCTTCCTCTCGTACAGTGTTATCCACATGTGTTTGTTCTCAGAGACAATATAGGTCGAAACTCGCCGACTTCAAGTGGATTTATTGATAGAACAAGTCTCTACACCCCGTAGATCAACCGGGTGGTGGCAGCCTTAGCTGATAATGGAAGCGACAAGTGGGGCAATTAATATATTTTTTAATAGACTATTTCTGAAGAATCTGTAGTAACAACAGGACTAATTAGTGTGATTCTAGCTAGTTACAGAGAGTCTGCATCTTGGTGTTTATCTCTCAACTGTTGCCCATACAGGTGCAATGCTTTTTCGATAAAACTAACTGCTCCTAACTAACTTGGCATCAGTATATTTACTACCAGTACATGTACAAGCTACACAGACCATAGCTGACACCAATGACATGCTACTATATAGAAAGCCGCTTGTTATTTACCTGGAGAGAGTTCCGGGGGTCAACGCCCCCGCGGCCCGGTCTGGGACCAGGCCTCCTGGTGAATCAGAGCCTGATCAACCAGGCTGTTACTGCTGGCTGCACGCAATCCAACGTACGAGCCACAGCCCGGCTGGTCAGGTACCGACTTTAGGTGGTTGTCCAATGCCAGCTTGAAGACTGCCAGTGGTCTATTGGTAATCCCCCTTATGTATGCTGGGAGGCAGTTGAACAGTCTCGGGCCCCTGACACTTATTGTATTGTCTCTTAACGTGCTAGTGACACGCCTGCTTTTCATTGGGGGGATGTTGCATCGTCTGCCAAGTCTTTTGCTTTCGTAGTGAGTGATTTTCGTGTGCAAGTTCGGTACTAGTCCCTCTAGGATTTTCCAGGTGTATATAATCATGTATCTCTCCCGCCTGCATTCCAGGGAATACAGGTTCAGGAACTTAAAGCGCTCCAAATAATTGAGGTGTTTTATCTCCGTTATGTGCGCTGTGAAGGTTCTCTGTACATTTTCTAGGTCAGTAATTTCACCTGCCTTGAAAGGTGCTGTTAGTGTGCAGCAATATTCCAGCCTAGATAGAACATGCGACCTAAAGACTGTCATCATGGGCTTGGCCTCCCTAGTTTTGAAGGTTCTCATTATCCATCCTATCATTTTTCTAGTAGCTGCAATTGATATAATGTTATGGTCCTTGAAGGTGAGATCCTCCGACATGATCACTCCCAGGTCTTTGACGTTTGTTTTTCGCTCTATTTTGTGGCCGGAATTTGTTTTGTACTCTGATGAAGTCTTGATTTCCTCGTGTCTACCATATCGGAGTAATTGAAATTTCTCATCGTTGAAGATTTGGTTGTTGTCCGCCTGGAGCCTTGCAGTGTCTGCAATGGAAGACACTGTCATGCAGATTCGGGTGTCATCTGCAAAGGAAGACACGGTGCTGTGGCTGACATCCTTGTCTATGTCGGATATGAGGATGAGGAACAAGATGGGAGCGAGTACTGTGCCTTGTGGAACAGAGCTTTTCACCGTAGCCGCCTCAGACTTTACTCTGTTGACGACTACTCTGTGTTCTGTTAGTGAGGAAATTATAGATCCATCTACCAACTTTTCCTGTTATTCCTTTAGCACGCATTTTGTGCGCTATTACGCCATGGTCACACTTGTCGAAGGCTTTTGCAAAGTCTGTGTTATGCTGAGCATTTCGGGGAAATTAGGTCAGTTTTGTCCCAGGATGCGACCCACACCAGTCTACTAACACCCAGGTACCCATTTTAAACTGATGGGTGAACATGAAAAGCAGGTGTCTTATGGAAACACGTCCCTAATGTTTTCCAGCCGTACCGGAGGAGATTCGAACCCCGGACCTCAGTGTGTGAGGTGAGTGCGCTAGCGAATGATTCACTGAACTGTAAATTTAATTTGTTTCATTAAAGGACATTTTTTTTATTAAAAGAAACAACATAGTCTGTCTTGTGAGCAGAATTTTTTTCTGTGGACGAAACAATGAGGAGACAGCGGTAAGGTATAGTGAGGTGTCAGCATGGTATTGTGAGGTGTCAGCATGGTATTATGAGATGAATGTCAGCATGGTATTGTGAGGTGAGTGTCAGCATGGTATTGTGAGGGGGTGTCAGCATGGTACAGTGAGGGGGTGAGTGTCAGCATGGTATTGTGAAGAGGTGAGTGTCAGCATGGTATTGTGAGGTATCAGCATAGTGTTGAGGTATCAGTATGGTATTGTGAGGTGAGTTTCAGCATGGTATTGTGAGGTGAGTGCCAGTATGGTATTGTGAGGGGGTGAGTGTCAGCATGGTACAATGAGGGGGTGTCAGCATGGTATTGTGAGGAGGTGAGTGTCAGCATGGTATTGTGAGGTGTCAGCATGGTATTGTGAGGTGATTATCAGCATGGTATTGTGAGGTGTCAGCATGGTATTGTGAGGTGTCAGCATGGTATTGTGAAGTGGGTGTCAGCATGGTATTGAGATGAGTGTCAGCATGGTATTGTGAGGTGAGTGTCAGCATGGTATTGTGAGGTGTCAGCATGGTATTGTGGGGTGTCAGCATGGTATTGTGAGGTGTCAGCATGGTATTGTGAGGTGTAGCATGGTATTGTGAGGTGAGTCAGCATGGTATTGTGAGGTGTCAGCCTGGTATTGTGAGGTGTGTTAGCATGGTACTGTGAGGTGTCAGTATGGTATTGTGAGATGAGTGTCAGTATGGTATTGTGAGGTGTCAGCATTGTATTGTGAGGTGTCAGCATGGTATTGTGAGGTGTCAGCATGGTATTGTTAGGTGTGTCAGCATGGTACTGTGAGGTGTCAGCATGGTATTGTGAGGTGTCAGCATGGTATTGTGAGGTGTGTCAGCATGGTACTGTGAGATGTCAGCATGGTATTGTGAGGTGTCAACATGGTATTGTGAGGTGAGTGTCAGCATGGTATTGTGAGGTGAGTGTCAGCATGGTATTGTGAGGTGAGTGTCAGCATGGTATTGTGAGGTGTCAGCATGGTATTGTGAGGTGTCAGCATGGTATTGTGAGGTGAGTGTCAGCATGGTATAGCGAGGTGAGTGTCAGCATGGTATTGCGAGGTGAGTGTCAGCATGGTATTGTTTACCTGGAGTTTACCTGGAGAGAGTTCCGGGGTCAACGCCCCCGCGGCCCGGTCTGTGACCAGGCCTCCTGGTGGATCAGAGCCTGATCAACCAGGCTGTTGCTGCTGGCTGCATGCAAACCAACGTACGAGCCACAGCCCGGCTGATCAGGAACTGACTTTAGGTGCTTGTCCAGTGCCAGCTTGAAGACTGCCAGGGGTCTGTTGGTAATCCCCCTTATGTGTGCTGGGAGGCAGTTGAACAGTCTTGGGCCCCTGACACTTATTGTATGGTCTCAACGTGCTAGTGACACCCCTGCTTTTCATTGGGGGGATGGTGCATCGTCTGCCAAGTCTTTTGCTTTCGTCGTGAGTGATTTTCGTTTG
This sequence comes from Cherax quadricarinatus, assembly GCF_038502225.1. Lineage (NCBI taxonomy): Eukaryota > Metazoa > Arthropoda > Malacostraca > Decapoda > Parastacidae > Cherax > Cherax quadricarinatus. The sequence continues at coordinate 2,195,887 of NC_091353.1, read as the reverse complement.
CAAGTTCGGTACTAGTCCCTCTAGGATTTTCAAGGTGTATATAATCATGTATCTCTCCCGCCTGCGTTCCAGGGAATACAGATTCAGGAACCTCAAGCGCTCCCAGTAACTGAGGTGTTTTATCTCCGTTATGCGCGCCGTGAAGGCTCTCTGTACATTTTCTAGGTCAGCAATTTCACCTGCCTTGAAAGGTGCTGTTAGTGTGCAGCAATATTCCAGCCTAGATAGAACAAGTGACCTGAAGAGTGTCAGCATGGGCTTGGCATCCCTCGTTTTGAAGGTTCTCATTATCCATCCTGTCATTTTTCTAGCAGATGCGATCGATACAATGTTATGGTCCTTGAAGGTGAGATCCTCCGACATGATCACTCCCAGGTCTTTGACGTTGGTGTTTCGCTCTATTTTGTGGCCAGAATTTGTTTTGTACTCTGATGAAGATTTAATTTCCTCGTGTTTACCATATCTGAGTAATTGAAATTTCTCATCGTTGAACTTCATATTGTTTTCTGCAGCTCACTGAAAGATTTGGTTGATGTCCGCCTGGAGCCTTGCAGTGTCTGCAATGGAAGACACTGTCATGCAGATTTGGGTGTCATCTGCAAAGGAAGACACGGTGCTGTGGCTGACATCCTTGTCTATGTCAGATATGAGGATGAGGAACAAGATGGGAGCAAGTACTGTGCCTTGTGGAACAGAGCTTTTCACCGTGCCTGCCTCGGACTTTACTCTGTTGACGACTACTCTCTGTGTTCTGTTAGTGAGGAAATTATAGATCCATCGACCGACTTTTCCTGTTATTCCTTTAGCACGCATTTTGTGCGCTATTACGCCATGGTCACACTTGTCGAAGGCTTTTGCAAAGTCTGTATATATTACATCTGCATTCTTTTTGTCTTCTAGTGCATCTAGGACCTTGTCGTAGTGATCCAATAGTTGAGACAGACAGGAGCGACCTGTTCTAAACCCATGTTGCCCTGGGTTGTGTAACTGATGGGTTTCTAGATGGGTGGTGATCTTGCTTCTTAGGACTCTTTCAAAGATTTTTATGATATGGGATGTTAGTGCTATCGGTCTGTAGTTCTTTGCTGTTGCTTTACTGCCCCCTTTGTGGAGTGGGGTTATGTCTGTTGTTTTTAGTAACTGAGGGACGACCCCCGTGTCCATGCTCCCTCTCCATAGGATGGTAAAGGCTCGTGATAGGGGCTTCTTGCAGTTCTTGATGAACACGGAGTTCCATGAGTCTGGCCCTGGGGCAGAGTGCATGGGCATGTCATTTATCGCCTGTTCGAAGTCATTTGGCGTCAGGATAACATCAGATAGGCTTGTGTTAACCAAATTCTGTGGCTCTCTCATAAAAAATTCATTTTGATCTTCGACTCTCAGTCTGGTTAGTGGCTTGCTAAAAACTGAGTCATATTGGGACTTGAGTAGCTCACTCATTTCCTTGCTGTCATCTGTGTAGGACCCATCTTGTTTAAGTAAGGGCCCAATACTGGACGTTGTTCTCGACTTTGATTTGGCATAGGAGAAGAAATACTTTGGGTTTCTTTCAATTTCATTTATGGCTTTTAGTTCTTCCCGCGATTCCTGACTCCTATAAGATTCCTTTAGCTTAAGTTCGATGTTTGCTATTTCTCTGACCAGTGTCTCCCTACGCTGACAACAATGACATACTACTACTTAGAAAGCTATTTGTTATGCTGAGCATGTCGGGCAAATTAGGTCAGTGTCCCAGGATGCGACCCACACCAGTCCACTAACACCCAGGTACCCATTTTGCTGATGGGAAACATAGACAACAGGTGGAAAGAACGCGCCCAATGTTTCTACTCTGGCTGGGAATCGAACCCAGGCCCTCGCCGTGTGAAGCGAGAGCGTTAACCACTAGGCCACCAGAGCCCCTCAATATCAATACAGATTCTAGGACATAATTAGAAGACAGTAGAACTATGTACAAAAGATGAGGTAATCAGTCCCTCAGCCTTGGAGTTAGTGTTCACAGCATCGTGGTGGAGGAGAATCTGGAGCAAAGGCATGAAGACTGGCGGTTATATAGGCGTCAGTGGATAGGGATGGGTAGCAGACGAGGACACAGTCACTGGTAGGCGGAATTTCCCAGTGGAAGTAGGTCCTTCCCAAAGAGATGGGTTAGTTGTAGCAGCCGTGAAGAAGGTCTTGTAGATGTCCTATGAACCAAGATTCCATGATGTTGCAGTGTCTGACCTTCCTTGTATAAATGAAAAAAAAATATATCTTTAAACGTGTAAGAGAAATTTTTAGAAAGGACTTAATTTTAAATGAGTTCTTGCTAATTGACCAACTTTACCTATTCGGCACGAATATATATATATATATATATATATATATATATATATATATATATATATATATATATATATATATATATATATATCAAATATGAATCTCCTCCAGCTATTCTGAAACTGGATGTGAGCCAAGTATGCAGCAAGCATTTCCTCTCTGGATGGCCACATTGAGATGCTGGAGTGATCGCCCTTTGGTCCCTAGTGGTATCAGAGTGAAACTCAGTTCTTTGAGAAAACATGCGGCATTCTTTCCCAGTGATCTCAGGGTCTCTGATCCCACTAGGACATATTGATACTGATGGCTTATGTCTCTATACTTGCTGATCTTGTACTCCTCCCTTTGATTTGCAGCGCCTTCCTGTTGCCCAACCCTGTGATAGCTGTAGGTATCATCCAGGGTCGACACACAGGTATAAGCTTGCCATCTTTCCAGGAATATATGGTGATCCCATCAGGGTGGTTTGAGGGATTGTGAGACTTGCTGGATGCTAGGAATTGAGGCTGTCTCTCAGCCAGGAACCCAGTCGAAGAAAGGTTTCTCTAGATCATGTAGTTGACTTCACTGTGTCTCGTTTGTCAATCCTTGGTTTTGGAGCCGTTTAGACATATGGACTACAGTGGTCAGCTTTCATATCACCAGGAATACACATATATTCCGTTTATTAAATCAAGTTTATAAAATTGCACACAAACAGTGTCCAGAATATCTTGCTGCCAATTTTGTGAAGGTTGGGAGTTAGTTTAATATGTTTATTATGCACCCCATACCCATCCTGTGGGCGGTAGTCAAAAGATTACAGAGGTACATAATTGGTCCAGGGACTGGACTCCAAAGTTTTGATAGCTGAGCAAGTTACAGAGGCAATGAACTCACAATTTACAAAGGTAATGAACTCACAATTTACAAAGGTAATGAACTCACAATTTACAAAGGTAATGAACTCCAGGTAAGTCTGGTCACAATCATGACAAGTTACAAAGGTATTTACAGATTACAGAGGTACGTAATGGGTCCAGGGACTGGGCCCCCAAAGTTTTGATAGCTGAACTAGGTACAAAGGTAATGAGCTCACAAGTTACAAAGGTAATGAATTCTTTAGAATGGTTACTTACGTTTATACTTTGGCTACAATCATGAACAAATTATAGAGTAATGAGCAATTCACACTTCCACACCCGGTCACAACTGTAATGAGTTATTGGTGCAAATATTGATTGTTGAGTCACACACACACACACACACACACACACACACACACACACACACACACACACACACACACACACACACACACACACACACACACACACACACACACACACACACACACACTTTAGTTTAATATCTTTATGCACCCCATACCCATCCTGTGGGCGGTAGTCAAAAGATTACAAAGGTACATAATGGGTCCAGTGACTGGACCCCAAAGTTATGATAGCTGAACTAGTTACAAAGGTAATGAACTCCAGGTAGATCTGGTCACTAATCATGGCAAGTTACAGAGGTAATGAATCAGCTTCACTCCTATACATGGTTACAGTCATGAACAAATTACAAAGTAATGAACCACTGATACGTCCACACCTGGTCACAATTGTAATGAGTTATAAATACAAATATTAAGTGGATCATACATCCACACTAGTGCGCGCGCGCACATACACACACGAGGGCGCACGCACGGACATGTGCACACGAGCGTACAAATATATGCATACACACAAGGACGCACACCCACACACACACACCCACACCAAAGCAATCATAGTACTAGGGGGAGAGAGCACAACTTTGTAGTAGCCACAGTCATTGGCCAGGCTCCAAACACCTTTTATTGCATAGCAATAAATGAATGGAACAGACTGCTTGTGCATGTCAAAGCCAGTCATGGCATGAACCAGTTCAAGAAGAGAGCCAGAAGGTGCCTGATGAATGTAGCTACAGAAAGGGAGGAGAATGATTTTTTAATTTTTTAGCTAACACACATGTAAAGATAATCAACAAATTTTACCTTATTCCTAGTATATCTCCTTTATAGTATGATAATAAGATATTATTCCCTTTACAGTATAATAATAAGATATTATCTCCTTTATAATATAATAATAAGGTATTAAAAGGACCCCAAAGGAAATAAGTCACTGACTTTTTTGGGTTATCCTAGGTTCTTTACACATATGCTGCTATGTATGATAATCTATGTAACTATTTGTGTATACCTGAATAAACTTACTTAACTGGGGCAGCGAGGCAGATTTGCATCCTTTCAGCAATAGGGCCATCCCGTGTCGACTGTTTGTAGGCCAATTCTGCACTGGGTTTTGACTCTGGACCAAAGAGAGTCTCCCACTTGGTAATGGTCCTGGTGCAGCTTGAATCCAGTATTCCTGCTAAGTCACCAAGGCCGTCCAGAAGAAAATGCTTTAGTAGCTCACCAGATGCTATGGAGGAGGATAAGAGAGCTGGTAGAGCAATTTGGGAGAATTAATGTACTCCCAGCCGGTCAGGCCTGACTGGGAGTGAGTTAATGTACTCCCAGCCGATCAGGCCTGATTGGGAGTGAGGCTTGCAGCCAGAACTCAAGGAATATGGCTCCCTTCTTAAGTCCATGATAGAAAGTGTACTGAATCTTTTCCTTGAAGATGGAAAAGATCATATTCCTTGAGTTTTGGACTGTTGAAGGCTGGGGAGCATCTCAAGAAGTAGATGAGTTTTGAAAGGGACAGGTATCTGGTGAGTAGGTAGAAGGCATCATGTGTATCAGTGTCTTTCATCCTGCCTTCCATCATCCTGAGGTATGATATTTTTGTTTTTTTTTAGAATCAGATCAATGGCATTGGACCCAAGAGGAGTGCCAAGGAGAGTTCTATTGGCTGGATCAATGGCTCGTGGTAAAAGTAGCATTAATAGTTCATTACCTTTGTAAATTGTGAGTTCATTACCTTTGTAAATTGTGAGTTCATTACCTTTGTAAATTGTGAGTTCATTACCTCTGTAACTTGCTCAGCTGTCAAAACTTTGGAGTCCAGTCCCTGGACCAATTATGTACCTCTGTAATCTTTTGACTACCGCCCACAGGATGGGTATGGGGTGCATAATAAACATATTAAACTAAACTAACTAATTTGGTGGGGTTTAAATATAATCGCCGGATCTCACCAAAGTCTTATATTTTCCTGATGTCCTCTACGAGAGATTCTATAGTGACTCAAGAAATCGTAATGATACGATTGCAAACAAACCATACCCCCGGCCGGGATTGAACCCGCGGTCATAGAGTCTCAAAACTCCAGCCCGTCACGTTAGCCACTAGACCAGCTAGCCACAATAAGATTCATCCAACTAGGTATATTTCTACACCATAGAAAGGTTAGCACAGGCACCTCTGTGACCACAAATGCAAGTTTTTACAGACGAATCTCCAGCTAGCGTGGCCGTGGCCTTGAGCTAGAGTTCGTCACGGCCACGCTAGCTGGAGATTCGTCTGTAAAAACTTGCATTTGTGGTCACAGAGGTGCCTGTGCTAACCTTCCTATGGTGTAGAAATATACCTAGTTGGACGAATCTTATTGTGGCTAGCTGGTCTAGTGGCTAACGCGACGGGCTGGAGTTTTGAGACTCTATGACCGCGGGTTCAATCCCGGCCGGGGGTATGGTTTGATTCTATAGTGCCTGTCAGGGTAGTATTTCTGTGACTTCCATAATGACCAGACAAAAAAAGAAGGGCGAGAGGGTTGTCCTGTTGCACACCCTCACATGAGTCAATTTCGTGTTCACCAAACACGATAGAAGTGAAGGAAATGGAAATATCTAGAAACTGCGCAGAGAGTAGTATCCCTTCTAAAGTTAAACGTGTTGGTAGAGTCAAATTTAATCAGGGATTATTTATTTGATACCTTATTAATGTATGCCCGTGCTGCATGGGTAGCTGCTTCACAGTCTTGTTGAACACCAAAACCGATCTATGTTGCTTTCAGCATATTCACTGCAGACCTGGCACATGACGTCGAAGAGTGATGCCAACTACAATGGACCTGATTCCTTCATTCTTTTTCCGGAGGGCACACAGTGATGCATCAAAGAAAAGTGGCCTAATGGTCTCCGGGACACCGCCAGCCAGGTAAATCTTGTGAGCTCAGACAACATCCTCTCTCAAACATTCCCGAGTGCTGGATTGAGTATTTCCTATAAATATGGTGACTTTAAACCCGTGAAACCACCTGCTGGGCCCTGTGGTCAGAACACCAGTACAGCTACTCAGTGTAGTCAGAACATCAACACAATAACTCAGTGTAGTCAGAACACCAACACAGCTACTCAGCGCAGTCAGGACAGCAGCTACACAACACAGTGTAATGAGGACACCAATGCAATCCTGTAGCCACGACTCCAAAACACCTACCCAGTACAATGTATTCAAGCCACCAATATATTCCCACAGTGTAGTGGAGTTAGGACACCAATCCAGTTGTTCATTGTAGCCAGAACACAAACACTGCCAATCAGCGTAATCAGGACACTAACATAATGACTGTGTAGCTACAACTGTTCAGTTCTTTAATGTAGTGTAATTAGCAGATCAACAGCAATGTCCTGACAAAACTGATTAGCTGTGTTGATGCGAAGACTACACTGAGCAGGTGTATTAATGTCTTGAATACACTGCCCTCAGTAGCTACCTCTCTCACCGCTGCCTCTCATCTCTCGTCCCTAGGCTAGCTGCTGGCGGAGGCTGTGCGTTATCAGTTGTGCTCCAGCAGTTGTGGAAGCAGTACCTATTTCCTAGTTTAAAACAAGCCATCTTCAGCTACAGTAGCCTCTTACAAAAAGGTATTCCTTCCTTTTATTATTGTGATTTTCTAGACGTTATGTGAAATTAGGGTATGGATGTTAGAATGAGTGGGTGTTACTGCTTACCCATAACTACTCACCTCCAGATAATGATACTACCAAGTGTGTGCAGATCTATTAAATACAAATTATCATACATAGTAACATGTGTAAATTACCCAGACTAACCCCAAAAAGTCAGAGAAAGAAACTTATTTCCATTGGGGTCTTTGTAATACCTTATTTCATCCTTAATGTTGACTGAATTTGCCAAGGCACAGCGATGCCCAACCCGTCTAGTTAATAACAAGATGTAACTATTTCTTAAATAATGAATATCTCACACAAATCTTTCTACTGTGCTCATTTATTTCATTTTCTTAATCACAAACAGAATTTCATTGTTGTAAAGACAAGTAGATAACTGATGAAGGTACCTTAAACATTGAATCTCTCACACAATTATTGTCTTCATACACAAATAACCCGCATATAGAAGAGAGGAGCTTACGACGACGTTTCGGTCCGACTTGAACCGATTCTGTCACGTCAGACATCACAGTCATCCTATTGACTGGTCTGCTAAAACTGTCTTCCCTACTTCCAACTTTAAC